>NC_140573.1:31605393-31830393 GCF_057381845.1 Rhamphochromis longiceps
GTAATAACAGGAAAGTAAAGGTATAATTAATTATTTAATTGGTGTGTCCTATTTTCATGACCCTGGTACTGTTCAGACTCTTGTGGTCTTTGTTACTGGAACATCTTGCCAGGAAGAAACAGTGTTTGAAACCAGACTGAAGCTGTGCTGCTTTCATATGCATTTGACTACTACCAAAGTGTCAGATTGATGTGCTTTGCTTACTACATGTAACATGCATGTTTTGTGTATATGCATTCTGTAAATGAACATTTTTTCTTTCTTTCTTTCTTTTTTTTTTTTTTACATAAACCTCATAAATTCCTGTAAATTTGATGCAAGTATAACCCTAAACATCATCGTCTGTAGCTAGAGTATACTGTTTATAATGACTGGAGGTCTATAGTCTGCCATCTGCAAAATGAAGTGTTATAATTCCTGATTTATTACCTGCGTAAGTGGCACTGGCACGCTCGGATATTGCTCAGTGACACAGGTGGGATAAAGAGAAGGGGTGCTAATGTGAAAGACCTTTAAGGATGCCACCCCTGTTGGAAGTGAAGTCTTATCACAACTCAGTGAGACTTGATTAGCGATTATTAAAACCTCAGAGGTGCCTGTGTTCGTGCAGCTGTTAATGCCGTGCCGACAACTTCATTAATATTTTGCAACAAACATCTTAAAATTACATCGGCTGACATTATTACATAAGATAAACAGTTATAATAACTTGCCCCTGCTTTCTATTTGATGAACTAAGTAACAAACTATTTCTTAATCACATCAAGCATCTCTGACATTTCTAAAATGCAATTATTTCTCCTCGGCAATCGACATTCATTATGTGTTATCTATGAAAAGCTAAGGTTGGACGGTAATTTTGGTCATGCTGGTGTGACGGTGAGGAGCTTCAATTGAAAGAGCTTGAGATAGAGCACTTGCAAAGTTACTGATGAGCAGCAGCACAGCACAGATCCTGGCTTAAAGGTAGCAGCAAACCCATTTCACTCGCTTTAACCAAAACACACAGAGCACGCTACATTGAAGTGTCTTGTTTCAGTGTTTCTCATACCGCAGCAAAAATATCCACAGTCATTTCAGCTTCGAGCAAACTACGACTCATAATTAATTACTGTGTTGAGAGGAGAAAGGGATACCAGGGATGAGCTGGAGAGAGAGGGTGAGGGAGGCAAAAGACAGATAAAGAGAGCAGGAGAGGGGGGGGGGGAATTTGGCTCGTGAAATAACCGAAGAGCTGAGGGAGGAGCTGGGAGGAGAAGAGGTACAGGTAAGGAAAAACGGATGGATGGAGAAAGAGGAGGACTTAAGGTGGTGCCATTCGGCAGCTGATGGAAGTGAGAGCAGATACACGGCCCTGCATTCCTGTCTGCTCGTTAGAGTAGGGAATAAGGGAATTGGGGGGGAAAGAGAGAGAAATGGTGGAAAAAAAGGCTAGAGCCTTTGAATTTATTCTATGAAAGCGGCTGTCAGACAGTGCCTAGCAACACCCTTTAAGAAGGAGGATTCCTGGCTGCATTAATTGTAATTACAGCAAAATATCTCCTTTTGATTCAGAGTAAGTTGATGTGTCACAACATGCCTATATCTTAATGCAAAATCATCAACTCCTGCATGCATGCTTCCTTTTAAATATAGATTAAAGGGAAACATTAAAGCCCTGTTTTACTCTTTGCATAATCATACTTGAAAGTTTGCCACAGTCATCTTCAACTCAACCTTTTATTTATCATTTAAATCTATTTCAACTGCTGTTTTGTTATTCTGTGTTTTGCAGTTAATTAACAAATAGCGATGACGCTCTTTCATCATGGGTTTCTTAACAGGGATCGTCTGATTACAATCCTTAATGGGTTCTTAATCATTGTGGGGACTATAATTGATTAGAGATTCATTAAGTTCACCCTTTTGTGGTCGCTGCTCTATGTGAAACCCAAAAGCCCCTCCTATTCAGGAAGTCATACACAGTCTAACGAGCAATGTGCTGATGACAGGCCAGTGGGCTCCTCAACAGTCCTAATGACATTAGAGCCTCTTGATCTGGACCGATAACACACTCTCCCAATCACAGCACGCATCAGCACCCACTGCACAATGGCCCAGCCCGAGCCAAGAATGTGTGTGAGTGCAGAGTTTATCAGTGTGTATGTGAGTATGTTTTCTGAGTGACCTTATTTTGGATCCAAGGACTGTTTTGAGTGTTATACTAAAGCCATGAATGATATTGTAACTGAAGACACAATGCACAGATTATTTTCTGCACAGAAAACATTCTTGAGGGGCCGACTCAGAGCGTGTGTTTAGAAAAATGAGCACGATTGAACGCCATCCCACTAAGGAGGATTTGTAAGTCTCAGATGTGAAAGAGGAAAAGAGAACGAGTGGCAAAAAATGAAAGAGATTGAGCAAGGAGTGGGGATGGGCAGATGTCAGCTATTTCTCTAAAATCCAGAGGGGTTCTTCAGTTGGATCTTTGCCTAGACCCCTTCTTTGAAATGCTCTTACTCACTCTAGGAGCATGAAAAGAAAGTAGAGACACTCAGTCTGAGAAAGCAGAAAGTTTGTGACACAACTCGAGTACCTCACACTTAAAATGGATCAGTATAGCAAAACATATACATGTTACTTCTGTGGGGGAGACTGGGCCAGTTGTAATGGGGCAACTGTAATGCAGCAGAAACAACCTACAGTAAAAATGCTTATCCTGCACATGCTCATTAGGATTCTCTCTCTAGATTTTATCGTCAAATATTTGAGCTACAACACCTGACAGCTAAATGAGAGAATACAGCCTAAACATTTTTAAGTTACATTATTAGATACTTCTACAGTAATGTGATTACGTTGCAGTTTTTTTTGTTTGAGATGTAAATGATTAATAAGATATATTTATTCAGTGTTATAATTGCCCTTATTTACTTTACTTACTTCTATTTGTACTATTCGCACATACATATGTTCCTTTCATCAAAAGATGACTAGTGTATTTCAAGTACTCTGAGTTATAAAGGGAAAATGTTACAGTTACCCCCAGTCTTCCCTATTAGTAATATATAATCTGTCTGCTTCACTTTAAGGAGGAGGTTTCTTTATATGACCATATGAAGCTGTGCTCACATTATGGTACCCCTATCTATTTAATAGTGAAGTAAAAGTAAGTTGGCTGTGTTCTATAGAAGAATTTAAAAGACCCCCCCCCCCAAAAAAAAAAAAAAAAATCACCAATACCACCTTTTTTTTTTTTTGGTAAAAGCCAAAAGCCTAAACATTTCTTTATTCATGCAAACGCAACGAGGACTCTTTAGCTAACATAGCCCATTGTAAAGCTGGATTTAGTGCAAGGCAAAAGGCAAAAGACAAGTGTGTTCCATTCATGACGGCAGTGTTTGAGAATGACAACCGGAAGCTACTGGGTAACATTATGTCACAGAGATGTTTGCCATGTATTGATAACTGGACCGGCTTCTGACTGCAGTTTCAGTGAAGCGAGTGGGCATATTTACAGTGTTGCTAAGCTCTTGAAGGCTGTTTTTAGAGGTGTTAAAATAGTTTGAAATTTATTATGCTAGCAGAATTACTTGCCAAGTTTTCTGTGCTGGTATTCCGGGTAACACAGTGACTAGTGATTTGGTATTTTAGTGCATTTCTCGCATGTATACCTGCTAACAACGACATGCAGTATATAAAGAGTGTTTTATGTGGTGTGTGAGTGAAAGTCATTGGTTTAACTGTGGATATGCATCAAGGCAATGAGAAGTCTCTGAATCACTCAGTCCAAGAATTAAAACATGGAGCTGAAAATGAGAATAAGAAATCTACTTTAAACAAAATGAGTAGGGGGGTCATTTCTGCTGTTTTAAAAACTCAGTTATTGCTTTTAATAATTAAAAAATGCATTGTTTACAGCGCCTTGATGCTTGTAAACACTGCTGATTGCTACATCTGTGGTTATAAAGTCTGAATCTCTCAGTCAGTTATCTTCCATTCATGTGATATGTACCCAGTTGACAGTACAATCCCAAGGCTTTCTTTGTAATATCAACAGCTCTGTGGTGGATTAGACCTCCTAACCCTGATCTTGACAGGGTATCTGGTGACAGTAATCCATGCTGCTAATCCATGTCTTGATGTAAACACCAAGGACACCCTGCTTTCTCTCTCTTTCCTCTGTGTCCTCCTTGTTTTCCCTTTCCACTGCTACTTTGAGAGAAATGGGTATTCCATCTGTTTTTTTTTTTTTTGTATCAGCAGGGGTTAGCTTAGCTTGATAGAAATGTTGGACTTGAGCCCTCTTTAATCATTGCTTAAATTTTTGTCTATTCCTTTGTGTGTGTTTGTGTGTGTGTAAGTGAGAGCTACATAATTATTCTTAATTTTCTCTTGCTGTGCTTAATAACAATAATAATTTAGCAACGCTGATTTATTCATGGCTCTGAACAGGTTTGTAACTGCCTCCCAAAGTAATAGTTTTTAATTACTGTTTTTGAATTGGAGCAATTGTTAGCTTGTGTTTCTTTTACAAGCAACATGTTATTATATGTTAAAGTGCAGAAGGAGGTTTGCCTCCTGGATCTAAAACAAGTAATTGTAGCTGGGGAACTAAAGTCCATTGAAGACATGGCCATACATACAGGTCTGTCTGTGTTCTGTACACATTAGTGTTCATGTACACATCAGTGCAAACATCTTGAACCTTTCCATTTTGCTAAGAAATAGGCGTAGGGATTTAATAAAACGTGCCAACAAATGTCATATCATGATATCAATGATACAGATGCCATGTCTTTATATTTCCTAGCAAACACAGCAACGATAAGATAAGCCCAGGCATATCTGACAGCAACAGTAGCACAAAAAGGAGTTATTTCAATAGCATCCAAACTTTTGCTAACCTTAGCAGCACTAGCCTTGTTTTCTCCCTTGCTAGCATTCACATCCCTCTGCAGAACATGGTTACGTGTTGCCTTGTTTGCTTCGTTATAATGCAGTGCAATTTATTTTGACAAAATTTACATGCAGCTGTCATTTTAAAACATTTTTTTTTTCATGAAATTACTGCAGAAACACGTTGGTTAGCATAACTGCTATCTGTTTACTTTCTCCTCTCCTCATTTACAACCTTCATTCACTGAGAGAGCAAGAGGTGGCATCGTAACATTGCTAAACTGGTAGTTGTTGATGTACATTAATAAAATAGGAATAACACCTTTAACGGACTACTATTTCTGGCACCTTCTAGCAGGGGCAGCATTTTTAAAATATCTACTCAACTAGTTACACACATTGCTAAGTTTTACCTTAATTTCCATTGAAAACACTACCTAGGCTGCCTTTGTGCTTTCATTTATGTTATAATGTGTTACTGTATATACTGCTGTGTTACTACAACTGCACTATAACGCTGCTGCTCCTCCTGGCACCTTGTGGCAATAGATTCACACCTTATTTGCACTAATAAAGGCTGCTGCCTGCCAGCTGCAATCTACGGAGCCCCGCAAGGGACATGGGAGGAAAAAAAAATTAAGATGGACTTTTGTGAGATCTCGCAAAACAAACTCGGGATCTCGCAAAACTTTTCCAAGACCTGCTGGTCTCGAAGCCGACCCGGAGGTCGAGGCACGATGTGCCAGGAGAACGGTGTTCCTCCCGGCTGTAGTAGGTCTTGACCTTCCGTTAGCTTCGAGATGGTGGGTGTCAGATCTCCGAAAACGTCGGAGCACTTTTGCAAATATGTGATGTCTTGTAAACCAAGCAGATATTTGACGTTTACACAACTACATTCACGCCTCAAAATATCTTAAAAGTGACCCAGAAAGCGTAATATTACAACTAAGTAGCTGCCGCCATTGTTGGAATTCATCTCGCAAAAGTTTTGCGACCCGAGTTAGTTTTGCGAGATCTCGCAAAAGTTCATCGTAATTTTTTTTTCTCCCATGTCCCTTGCAGGGCTCCGTAGCAATCACTGATGAAAGTATTTATTTATTTTTATCAGTGATTGCAGTGAATGAGAAATATCATTATCAAAAATCCCCTTGAAATATTTTGATGCAATTTTGAGGCTATATTGCTGGAGAACTATTGCTCAAGACCACCTTAAAAATAACAGGAAAATAACAGTTTCAAAACACAAATTCAGACTGTCATACCTTAAACAAACTCTTTAATCAAATTGAGGAATTGTCAGAACTGGCAATAAAGCGCGAGGGTTATAAACTGTGTCATAAGATGGTCAAGCTGTAAACTCATTTTCTTAATACTATTTCTAACATTGTAGAAATGAAAATGTGAAGTGCAAAAGCATGCATATACATCAACATATCAACAGACCTTGCACACAGTTGTTTTTCAGTTTGAACGTGTGTAGCTGGGTATTTGCCAGCAATGCTACTCTCCATTTGCAGTGTTGGTATGATTTTTTTTATGCAGAAGTGTAAAGTCAGAGCGTATGTCGTGCTGTGTTGTGGTCCGGAGGTTTGTGAGTTGATTGGAGTGGGGGTGTGCGCGAGTGTGTGTTTGTGCATTTGTGGGTTCTGCTGGGTGAGTGTAGCAACGCTATGTTTTCCTCCAGTCCCAGTGTGTGGCTGCAATGCAGAGTGACGCTCATTCCTCTGATCAGTACAAGGGCTCAGCATGGGAGAGGGGTGGGTTGAGTTTTCGAGGGGGGAGGGGGGCATGTTTAATATGGGGAGAGTTCTACTCCAGTCAGTACATCCACTGATCTGGGACACACATCTCTGTCTGCTAGTTTTCTAGTTGCCTCTGTGTCACTGTCTCTTTCTGTTCTTCCTGTCTTTCTCATCTGTGTGCTCTCAAAGTTCCAGTCCCACACTGGTTCTCATACATACACAAATGCATACACTTTGCTATTAACAATGCTACAAGTGCAGCTTTAGACGCAGAAAAAGCATTTGACAGAGTTAACTGGAAATTTCTATTTGCAACTTTACACAAATTTGGTTTTGGATCCTCTTTCATAAACTGGTTAAAAATATTATATAATTCCCCAACAGCTTGTGTTAGAACAAATGACCAGACATCCTCCAGCTTCTGTCTCTTGAGGGGCACCAGGCAGGGATGCCCACTCTCCCCTTCACTATTTGCAATTTTTATTGAACCACTAGCAGCAGCAATTAGACAGAATTCAGTAATTAAGGGCATAAAATGCAAGAACGTGGAACATAAAATCAGCCTTTATGCGGATGATGTGTTACTCTTTCTCCAAAATTCACAAACCAATATCTCTGGGGTGATTGAATTGATAAACTCTTTTGCAAGAATATCAGATTACTCAATTAACTGGTCAAAATCTACAGTCCTACCGATTAATTGCTCCTTCCATAATTCCTCTTCTACACCACTGCAATCGGGAAATATAAAATATTTAGGTATTAATGTTTCTCCCAAGCTTGCAGATCTAACTAAATTAAACCATATCCCACTTTTAAAGAAGGTAGAAGATGATCTGGCTAGATGGAAATGTCTACCCATATCACTCATGGGAAGGGTTGCCGCTATAAAAATGATGGTCTTACCAAAAATAAATTATTTATTCTCAATGATCCCAACTAAACCGCCACAAGATTGGTTCAGATCTCTAGATTCATGTATGTCCAAATTCCTTTGGAAAAATAAACCCCCACGTATAAGCTTAAAAACACTACAAAAGACCAAGGATAAAGGAGGACTAGAACTGCCTAACTTTCAGCACTACTTCTTAGCCAACAGGCTTCAGTTTATCTCAGGATGGCTAAAACACACCCTCTTAGATGAACCTTGGCTAGATGTAGAACAAGCACTCTGCAATAATCTAGAGATCTCAGACCTACCATTTATCAGCTCAAACATCCAACGACATGAATGCTTTAAAAGCATCAACATCAGCTCTTCTCTGACAGCATGGTGGGAGTTTCTAAAATTGACAGCGTCTTCATTAATCCCATGCAAACGTACACCTATCTGGAACAACCCTGACATATTACAAAACAATAATATGATAAACTTTTCAGATTGGAGTGATAAAGGAATCAAATATTTAGAACATATACTAGAAGGAACAGAATTTATTTCATTTGACGGACTAGTTACACAATATGGGATCAACAAGAAAAGATTTTTAGAATATCAACAAATTAAATCCATAGTAAAAAAGAAATTTAAACCGGGTCAAGTTGAACTACAAACACCACCAAGTGTGGTTCAATTTCTTACTCTTAAACCCCCCAAATTACTATCCAAAATATACAGAATGCTTTCTAAAACAGATGAATCAATATCACTTCCTATTGCAAAATGGGAAGCGGATTTATCAGTTAACTTAGACCTAAACTTCTGGTCTCAGATTTGCTTAAAAACCTTTCATCTAATTAGAAATCCCAGTCTTCAATTAATTCAATACAAAATATTACATAGAGTACACTATACAGGTCATCGGATGTTCAAGATGGGCTTTACGTCTACCAACAACTGCTCACACTGCCAAACCAATTCACCGGACAATTATATCCACGCTCTTTGGTTCTGTCCACCAGTTCAGAAGTTTTGGCGCGAGATATGTGAAGACTTATCGAAGTGTCTGAAATGTAACATTCCAACTTCCCCCTTAGTGTGTTTGTTGGGCAGCTTAGATAATGTCACTTCAGAAAAGAATATCGCCCATATGGTTTTCACTGCCCTATGCATAGCCAAGAAAACAGTCCTCATGAACTGGAAAAATAAAAATAATCTTAATTCTAACCAATATAGAAATTATCTATTAGATTACATTAGTCTTGATACAGCCTCTGCCACCACATCAGATCAATTGCTCTGGGCTCCTTTGATCAGCTCCATCACCTAGTGGGGGTGGGGGGTCATAGTTTGGTCCCGCCTTCACTGTTGTGATTGGTGTGGGGGTAGGGACAGGCTTAGGGCGTCGGGGGGTTCCCCGGAGGCATCTTCCTTGGGGGGCTCAACCCGGGGTAGCGGTCATGTCCGGTTAGGGGCTCTGTTGGCTCTCCGGTGACTGTTTCCTCGCGGCTGCGTGCAGCGGGGCTAGGGGAGGGTCTGTGCTGACGGACGTGGGTTACTGACCTGGTAGCCTGGCTGGCCCTGGGTGGGTCCGGGATGGGCGTGAGGTTCTGGGGGCGCTCCGTCTCTGGGCTGGGACCCGGACCGGGCCTCGGGGGCTTGGGTCCTGGTTGGTGTGTTGCCGGGGTTGTGGGCGGGTGGGTGCATGGGGGCCCAGCCCTGGAGCAGGGTGCCGCCGGTGCGTCGAGCCACCTGGGGGGCTCTTCAACTGGTGGGGGAGATTGTCACATCTTGCAGGAGCTTTCCTCTCCTCAGGAGCTCCCTCTGCAGGAGGGGGAGATACAGGAGAGGTGGAGGAAGATCTCAGCCTGGGTGTTTATTGTCTTATGTAGTCTGGAAGATGAGTGGATGGTGGGGTGGGTGCAGTTTTCTCTGTGGTGGGGTTGGGTGGACTGTCCCGGGCTCTGTGGGGCCGGGCGGCGCTGCTGCACTGGGCCCGGTCTGGATGGGCCTGGGCCCCCTTTCCCTGGCGGGTCGCGGAGTATGGGGGTGCCTACTGGGGTCAGCGGGGGAGCTGGCCCCAGGGAGGGGTCACTTGCCCCTCCCTTCCTTCCCTCCCCATCTCCAGCTGCCTCGCTCTTCCCGCTCCACCACAACCACCCACACATGCAGGGCCTTGGAGTAGGGGTATGTCACCAGGGTGCAGAGGAGGCTACCCCCCCGCCCCCCCGCCCCCCCCCTGTCCCCTTCTGGCTTCCTCTGCCTCAATTTTATCCCACAACTTAGACATTCACATTACTCACACTCTCATTACACATACATATAGGATCTTGGGGGTGGGCACGATACACGGAGTCCAAAGTACCATCAGGGTGTACACCCCACCCCTGGCATCGTTGCCCACCTCTCAATTTTAAATACACGTAGACATTGAGGGCTAGCAGGAGGGACCATGCGCTTACCTGCTGCTCTCTGGCAGGTAGCTCCATGCCCTCCTGGGTTTTAAATGCACCTTAGAACACACATGCATCAACATTACAATGAGCGGGTGGAGGGAGGTTTGGAGTCTTCTCTCACCCCCGTTCTCTGCGACCTGCTGGAGCAGGGGGGCTAGGAGGAGGAGTTGGCCGTCCGACTGCGGTCTGGAGTGTGGAGCCTTCCTGCTGCTGCGGAGTCGGGGCGGTCTGCCTCCCCCCACCGCAGGGAAAAGGGAAACACCACCTGGGTCTGGGTGCAGTTCCCCCCTCCAGGGGCGGGGGCACCTAGACCCGGTTTGTAGAGTACGCTTGGGGAGTGTGATCGTGTGTACAACGTCTCTTTATGTCTGTCTCCACGTTGGTTGAGTGTGGAGTAAGTGCATATGAGAGCATGAGGGTGGGAATGGATGTTTGTATCTGTGTGTGCCTGTATGTCTGTGTCTGTATGTCAGGTTGGGTGTCAGGCGCCACCTCTCTGGGGACATCTCAGGCCCTCCAAGGTTTGGAGGCCTATCTCCCCCTACCACCACTTCCCCTGCCAGTGGCGGACCCCCTCAGACATCGGTGCGTTGGTGGTTCTTTGTGTCCGGGGATGGGCGTCCAGGTACACACCGGCTCACTCCTTGGCGGCCGCTTATCGGGGCCTGGAGCCTGGGGCTCGCTCGGGCCACTTCGGAGGTGGGGTGCCCCCGGCCTCTCGGCCTGGGGCTCGGTCACTCAGGCGCAGCTGGCTGCCGGCGGAGCTCACGGGCGCGTCACTGCAACTCCCCCTGGCTTCTGCTCCGCGGCTGCTGAGTGAGCCCTCATCTGGGACTCTCCTCAGCTCTTTCCGGGACAGTGGCGCAGCTGCCCCTCTGTTGGTCTTCCTTGGTCTCTTGTGTTCTGGGGGCCTCTGGATGTCTGGAGTTTTGATCTCCTCCACACCTGCTTCAAGCCCTGGAGGACGGGGCTGTGGCCCCCCCACACCCTCTAGCAGATTATTACATGAAGGAACCTTTTAAAAAAACAAAAAACAAGCGCGTCCATGCTCACAGGTGTACACACGGGTGATCACACCCACAAACTACACCCTTTTTGGCTCCTACCTCAAAGCACACTGTGTTCTGTTGATCTTATGTGCTGCACAATAATGTTTAACATTTAGTATTTACTGTCATATTCCCATATATCATTGTGATGTTGTTTATTCTATTACTCTTGTTCTCTTCTGCTTGCTTTCTTTTTTCTTTCTCAGCAGGTGATCCAGGTGATTGATATATGCATTTTTTTTTCTCTGCCCGTTCTGTTGGTTTTTGTCTTTTGCCCTTCTCCCCCGTCCCTCTTCTCAGCTGTTTCTCTTTCCCTCTTTCTTTCTCCCCTTCTTTCCCCCAGTCAAGTCTGTCCCGTATTCAGTAAGTGAAAATAAAATAAACAATAAAAGGTGAATCAAATGGACCATTACGGCAAGGCTGGGATGGTCAGTTTGGTAAAGTAAATCCGTTGGGCATCTTTCTTTGCCTTTAGACAACAATTCTGAGGGCAAAAGAGCCAAACGGGACAGGCCAAAAAAAAAAAAAAAAAAAACCAAAAAAAACCAAAAACAAGTGCAGCTGTGCGCAACCACTACTTCTGTAGTAGTGCCCTTTTTCACTGCGCTACTACAGTACAGTACATCACATCTCACACCCAATCCAAACCACCTTGACCATTAGCACTAACAGCCTCCCATAGATCTGTGCAGTCAGATTGAGTGGACAGGCAAGAGTGGATGTATAGCCTGATGCTGTGCTTGTAGGGGCCTTAGCCTGTAACACCATCCTTGCTATGCCCAGCCTTGCCAGCTGATATAAATCAACAATACACACCAATATTACATGAAAAAAGGGGACACAAGTGGACTGAGCAATGGCTAACACCGCTACCACTTAAGCCAAAGCCACAAAAGGATGATGATTATTTCCATTTTTAGCAATAGTGACTTAAAATCATCTGTCCATTCTGAAATTATCCCATCATCTCTACATTTTAGGCAAGTGAACAAACTACTTGTCTTTAATCATTGTCATCACTGCCCGTTCCTTTGATAAATGTATGTATTGTCATTCATCCATCCCCCTCCCCCTTTGATCCTGTGAAAAATTATCCGAACAATCTGGAAACATTGTTTTCTCTAGAATATAATGAATTATCTATAATTACTCCCCATGTTACTCACTCATAATCTCCTAATCCCATTTGATTTAGTGTTTTTCTGTCAGTTATTATTTTTGAGCATTTTTACTCTTTGAGAAGTTAAGCTGTTTACCAAAGGCTTTGACAGTTTCTTCATTTCCAAGTCATTTCTTCAACATAAATGCCCCCTGTCACGCTATAAATAGTAGAAGATTATTCTGTTGAGGCTTGCTTTTTGTTGTCTCCGTAAATTGTCATCTCTAGCCAGGCCTCTCCGTTACACAGTTGTCGGCAAAGCAAAGTGGCTCCTGTCATATCCATGATGGTTTCGCTTAACATTGTTGTCCCTGAAATTAGCTTTACATCATCCAATGATAAGATGTGTTTTTGTTACTTTTATTTTTTATTTATTTATTTTTTGTTATCTATTTCATGAGTAAAAGTGACACTTTTACTTATATGTTAACTAATTGGGCAGCATGATGGTGTAGTGGTCACTGTTTCGTCACAGCAGAAAGGTCCTGGTTTCTGATCCAAGCTGGGGCCTCCCCACTCTTGCATAGGTTCTCTCTCAGTGCTCCAGCTTCCTCCTTTAGTCCAAAAGTATGTTGAGAGGTAACTGGTGGTTCTAAACTAGTTATAGGTGTCAAAGTTGGCCTGAAGGGCATAAGTGGAAAAAAGGTGGATAAATTTTGTTTTACATCAACTTGCAAAACCCAGATGTTCAAAGATAGTGTGTTAAGTTATCATACTATTTCTTACTTATCATACTATCTTGGAACATTTGGGTTTTGCAAGTTGACGTGAAATAAAACTTCATACCAGCAGGGCATATGTGCAGGGTAGATGCTGATGCTTGGTCAAAACACTGGTGCAACGCTACTTCCTGTCTGTGGGTTGTTTGAGGTTTGAGAAAAATTTCAGACTGCCACACTGTGTGCATGAAAGGCAGGTAAAAACTCTTTTTTTTTGTTTTGTTTTTTTGTTTGCCTGCATATTTGTGATGTGTAGCCATGACAAGGATGCACACATATCTCCTCACTGCTTCTCTGATTTCTCAATCCTCTTTCATCTCCTCTTCTCATTCAACAGTTTCCCTGAAAGCAAGATACCACAATTAGGTTGTGAAAATGCATGAATGTAATGTAAATGACAGTTTCAGTATGTCTTGCCTTTTACGTTGTTGTTTTATAGTAATCATGTGATTTCTTCTCTGACTGGTTCCTGACAGCTTTTAAAGGCAAAGCAAAGTGAGACAATGGAAACATACCAATTGTTTTTTCTAAATGCTGAGTTCAAACTCTGTTTTTGAGTTACAGAGCTGGAGATAATGCACACAAACACAGGCGCACACATGCAGTGTTGTTTTTTGCCCACAGCTTTAGCGATACTGGAAGTGTGTTCTGGAGAAAGAGTGTTGATCATGAATTCTTTAACAGGTTTTGATGTCTACGGAGCTGCAAACACATGATTGTGTGCAACAGTGTGTGTGCTACTTTACTCATATTTGTAGTGTAATTCTACATGGCAGATAGCCCAGAGCAGCCAGACACACAATTAGGTCACATAACTTCAAGTCTCCTTTACCTTTTCTCATCCTATCTGCTTTATTTGCTTGCTTATCTGTAGATGTAACACATTTGAATTAGCAATGCAAGCATAACAGTTGAGAAGTTATTGGTGTCATGGAGTAAATTACTTCTCATTCTTTTAACCACCTGTTGTACCTAGGTTTAAAATGAGCATGCATACTGAGGCAGTAAGGGAAAAGTCGGACAATAATGGCACATAACTAGAGCAAGATAAACTATGTTGTGTGTGAGTGCGCACACTCAGAACTAAAGCAGGCTTTAATTAATGGACCTTGATCATCAGCAGGCATTCACAAACGGCATCTAAACAAGGTTGCCCCACCCGTCAGTGAGTGTAATTGCATTTCAGCAATAGATTTGTGAGGTATACACTGTTATATCGGGGTACTGCTGATGAAGATTCCCCCCCATTTTTTGTTTGTTATTTGTAAAGCTCTCAATTTATTTTTAAATGGAAACTATGGAGTCTTTTTTCACTGTTTCTTTTTTTTTGGGGGGGGGGGGGGGGATGTCATTTGTGAGTGAATGCCGTATTTTTTATTCATGATGGATTTGAAGGTGATATAAAAGCATCTACCCCTTATTTTTCCACTATGTTTCACGCTCTTTCACTTCCCATTTAGTCTCCTTTCAACTTGCCACCTTCGATTCTGTCTATTTATATATAACATATAACTATAGATTATAGATTGTAAAGACCTGGAAATGTCAGAACTTTTTAGTGGAACCGTTTTAGCACAGTTGTCTTGCAGAAAAATATAAATGAATAAAGAAATCCTCCAATTATTTTTTATTTTGTTCAAACTGCCTTATGTGTGTGTTTTTGTTAAAAAAAAAATTTTAATTTAATTTTTACATTGTTTATAGTGTTTTGTGCAGTGTTGGTCACTCTACGTCTGTTATGTCTGTCTCTGAATTCCAATCTACTGCATGCTTTTTATCCATGTTCCTGTCTTGGCCGCTTATTTCTCTGTCCCATCTTATGTCTTTATCATACCTATGGTAATGATTGCTCTTTGCACACTCATCTGAAGCCATGCCACCTCTCTATATCAGTTTTTATCATTTTCATCACCCTCTCTGGTCCTCTTATCATGAGCTGAGAGGTTCTGCTCTTCTCCCTCTGCCTGCCAGGAGATAGAGGGGAGATTGGTGAGATTGCAGTGAGGTTGCATTTTACACCGCCGTGACTTATGATTGCTTGAGTATAGACGTAAAATAAGTTCCATGGCAAGATAATGTTGGGTAACACTATCGTTTATGCATTCAAGTGTCCATAATGATCTTGAAGGTTAAGGCTTCCAAAAGAATTCGGATTTTTAAAGTCTGCAAATTTATAATAGCAATGTGGAAAATGTGTTGTTAGTAGTTAGAACAAGTGCAGATGATATTGAAACTTTTATCTTTATTTTAAAAACTTTGCAATGAGCAGAACTGTGCTGTTGCTCTGCAAACCTGCCTTTCTTCCGTCAAAAGATGTGCATGAAGTGTGACAGACAAGCCCTCGCATTTTACTTCAACTTCACTATGAGTGACACGTCAAGAGTTTTTCGTGTCTTCACACGACACGCTCACACAGCAGTGCACAGATTGCTATAAATTGAATATGATAAGAGAAGATGACGTTTCTTGTGCTGCTTTTTTAGGTGTTGCTTTATCATACTCATCTCTTTAGTGCTCTTGGTATATGCTAGAAAAATACAACCCTATATTTTTAAACAATCCTGGCAGATTTGATTCAATAACGTGGAGTTTATTTAAGCTACTTTTGGCTGTCCCCTTATTCACAGGGGGTGCCTCAGCAGGTAGCTCAGCATGTTTTATTTAGCAGATTTTGACACTGAATGTCTTTACTGACACAACCCCAGAGATTGTGTCTCCTCATGGGATCAAACCACTATGCTATGAAGCCAATATTGTGGAGTTTAATACGTGGTAATTTTAGCTACATGACGTTGTTATTGTATTTATCACTAGTCATAATACCCAGCTTACCACTGGCATTGGGTGTACAGAACTTACATAGGGGACCCCCATGTTTCCAGGAAGTGCTGTATTTTCTTTTTGATAATCTGTGCAGGTGTGTGTCTTAATGTGTGCTGAGTGCTTTGACACTACAGCTATAAAAGCTCTACCTACTCCATCGTGCATCCGTTTCATTGTCGTTTGATTTCATGTAGTGTGTGTGTGTGTTTGTTATGGCTGCATGTGCAATGCTGAGTGTGCAAATGACCTGAGGACCACAGGGAAGCTTATTTCTGCAACCGCTTGCATTTTTTCCCTAATTGTACCTTTTTCGGCCTTTTGTGTGTGAAAGCACGTGTGTGTATGTAGGTGCTTTAAAGAGGGAGAGATGGTCCTTTACTCTCTGCTAGCAGTGTCAGCAGGTGAGCTGCCCTATTGGGAGAAAAGAGAGAAATCGCCAAAGCATGCAAATTGCTACTCCAAGGGGAGAATCAATTAGGTGCATGGCGAGTGGAGCAGAAAAGCAAGGAGGGGTGGAAAGGGGCAGGGTTGCATGCAGAGAGATGGTGCAGAGCCATTGTGATCACCTCCTCTGAGACGATGCTTTACTTCTCTTCTCTGCGCCCCCCCCAAATGATCCTGTTCGCCCGAGCGGTGTCTACATGCCAGCTTTTTAGAATGGTGCAGTACCTCAGCCTCATTTCTTTTTTTTCTGTTCAGCCCATTTCTTATAAATTGCTCTGGAGTCTCAGATGTATGGCCTCTTCACCTGTTTTACTCATTAAGATGTTCTGGCCTATCTGTGCCAGATAAAATTAGAACATAATAACTATCAACACAATGTGACAGTTGCCGTGTTTCATTAGGTTTTTGTCTCTTTTCTCTTTAGGTACAAGATGTCTCCCATCTGAAGAGAGGCTTCATCCTGATAGGCCAACGGTACTGGATTGTGCCTCTGTCCCTCTCCTCACCAGTCCCACCCTCAGTGCAGCCATGACGTCCTTCACTAGGATACGGACCTATTTCTTACTATGCTGCTTCCTATCTAGTCTGGTGCTTCCTGTGACATCACAAACAGTGGTGCAAGCTCCACAGACTCATACTGCTGGCTCCCAAGTGATCACAGCGTTACTTCAGGAGGAGGAGTATGCATCATTTCATGCAGAGAATCCTGAGTGGACATTTAATCACCTGGCTGTGGACTATCGTAATGGCAATGTTTATTTGGGAGCTGTCAATCGCATATACAAACTGTCCCCAAACTTAGAGGTCCAAAAATCCCATGAGACTGGCCCAGATGAAGACAATCGCAAGTGCTATCCACCACGAATTGTCCAACCCTGCAGTGAGCCACTGACACTCACTAACAATGTCAACAAGATGCTTTTGATGGACTATCGGGAGAACCGGCTGCTGGCTTGTGGCAGTCTCTACCAGGGCATTTGTAAAATCCTTCGTCTGGATGACCTATTTAAACTAGGAGAGCCCTTCCACAAGAAGGAACACTACCTCTCTGGTGTTAATGAGAGTGGTTCTGTGTTTGGTGTCATTGTTTCTTATGGCAACGCCTCTCCAGACATGCTGTTTGTAGCCACAGCAGTGGATGGCAAGCCAGAATACTTCCCTACCATCTCTAGCCGTAAGTTGGCCAGAAACTCAGAGGAGGACGGCATGTTTGCATATGTCTTCCACGATGAGTTTGTGGCCTCTATGATTAAAATCCCTTCAGATACCTTCACTGTCATTCCAGACTTTGACATATACTATATTTATGGCTTTGCCAGTGGGAACTTTGTTTACTTTCTGACACTGCAGCCTGAAATGGGAGGTGGGCCGACCACTGGATCGTCCTCTGCTGGTCGAGAACAGGTCTACACTTCTAAGATAGTCCGCCTCTGCAAGGCAGACACTGCATTCAACTCCTATGTGGAGGTGCCTATTGGATGCATTAGCGACAACGTGGAGTACCGATTACTTGAGGCAGCCTACCTGTCAAAAGCTGGTGCTATCCTGGCACGCTCGCTAGATGTGGCACCAGATGATGATGTCTTGTTCGCCATATTCTCAAAGGGCCAGAAGAGACGTCCACGCCAGGCCTCCCAGGATTCTGCATTGTGTGTTTTCTCTCTGCGCAAGATCAATGAGAAAATCAAGGAAAGGCTACAGTCCTGCTACAAGGGAGAGGGCACCCTGGACCTTGCTTGGCTGAAAGTCAAAGATATTCCCTGCAGCAGTGCGGTAGGCATCACTTTAGCACACACTGACTTTTGTCGGTGCACCAATTTAATGACAGTACAAGGGCAGTGAGATGCTGATAGAGAAAACAAGGCTGTAACAGTAGATTCTAATTATTCCACCCATACTGTACCCACACAAGTACAAACTGCTTTATATGCTGCATTTTGTTCTATGGTATCCGGTGCTAAAATCTAGTCCAGGACATTAGCTTTCACACATTTCAGTCTTAGTAAAAAGACATAAAAGTGTTTGAAGTAAAGCAAACCACTGATCATTTCTCGTTTTCATTACTTTCCTGTCGAAGAGCCTTACAGCCTTACCTTTAAGGAAAGTGAATTTTGAAGTTTTTATCCTGTGTTAGTATAATGAGATTGGGTGCACTGTGGGAGGGCTTCACAAAAACTGGTGTTCTTGGGTGGGTTCACGCTCCATCCCATTACGATGAGATGTTAACCATCCACTGCCTCTTTTAATCCGCTCGCCCTTTAAACAATGCAGCTGAATGCTCAGCCAAATTACCATAATTCCATTCTCCATAACAGCATTATAAATTCAGTGATTCAGTTCATTTGATTTCTCACTTTGTGCACATAAAAAACAAGGTTAAATTGGCTGTTACATGTTTAGACCACCTTCACAAGCAGCCAACGCTGTTTCATGTGTTTTTCTTGATCTCATATTGCTCTGTTAATAACAGCAGCGAACCTGAAGAAACAGAAAATTACCTTCACAAGAGTGATTCTGTAATCTTTTGCTACATGGCAAGCATTGCTAAATAAAACGTGCTCACTTTTTATCTTTTTTACATAACTATTTCTTAACTCGATTTCACCTAAGGCAGCGGTCCCCAACCCCCGGGCCTCGGACCGGTACCGGTGCAGTTAAAAGTTACTCCATTTCTAGTAACTTTTAACTGCACTTAATGTTGTCACTTAATACAAATACATGCAACTGGTCTTTGTGCATGACAGCTTTAAAATAAGAAATCAAAAAGCTATGAGACATATAATACTGATACAAATTGAAAAGCATACCAGATTTAAATCTTGCCAATTTTCCCTTCAAGGCCATTTCAGCTGTTTTTCTTTCTTTTTCTTTTTGGATTGCTTTAAAACATCTGCAATTCCAATGTGATCTCAAACCTGAAAAGATTAACTTTGAGAATCTGACCAGAGGTTCATGCCAAAAATCATGGTGATGATGAGAACTGAGCAGTTTAAAAAACCAGTTTAACCCGGAAGTGTGAACAGTGTTTAAGCCCAAAAGTAGTGTATTAGGTCAGCTGCACTACCAGGGTTATACTTAACATGTTTTCCATCATTCATATGAGTATCCACCAAGGCCAGACCATCAACATGAAGTTCTGCTGTAACCTCCTGAGATACCCGAGGGAGAACATTCAGCAGAAACATCCTGATTGCGCTAACAGCATGCTAGAGGATTATTACAGCGGTCCCCAACCCCCGGGCCTTGGACCGGTACCGGTCCGTGAGTCGTTTGGTACCGGGCCGCGAGAGTTGAGGCTCAGGTGTGAAATGTATGGTTTTCAGGGTTTTTATCGTTTTTCAGCGTTATTTTGTTATCATTTTTATCGTTAACTCTGTTTTTCTGGGTCTTTTCATGTGTGTTATGAATAAATCTTCTTTTTTTCGGTACCGGTACTAGTTTTATTTTGTTGTATTTATCCGTGACACCTTAAAGGCCGGTCCGTGAAAATATTGTCGAGCATAAACCGGTCCGTGGCGCAAAAAAGGTTGGAGACCGCTGATCTAAGGAACATAAACTTCCTCTTGCTGTCCACAACATATAGTTCTGACCTCAGTTGGGCACTGTGAGACATTATGAAGTTGACCCTCTCTTGTGTTTGGCTCTGGAATCACAGTGTTTATCTATTAATCCCTCTGTGGCACAGCACACGTGCCAGGGCACCTTTGTCTGCTGCTTGAGGGCCTGATAAATCATGCCTAGGGTGGAGCTGTCAGCAGGGAAAGGAAGTGTGAGGGAGCACACAGGGGTTAGCGCTGAGAAATGATGCCATTTCAGCATGCGCCACCGCCAGCGCATAAATTAGACCCTGCTGAACAAGTGACGGTGGACTCTGCAGGAGATAGATGAGCTGTGACACACACACACATACACACACATGTGCAGCCACACTTGTGAGTACGGCTACTGGAGAGATGGAAATGGAGGCTTTTAACGGCAGAAAGATTTTCTAATAAAGTAATGGCAATGCTTACATTCTTATGTGATATGCTTGCTGATAGATTTAGAAAAATCTAAATGAGCTGGACTAGAGCTGAAGTGAAAGACTTAAATAATCCTACTAAAATGTGTATACACACAATATGCAAATGAGTCACAGAGTTATAAAGATTATGTGTTAAAATCTAAAACTAAAGACTTGTAAACAAACTTAACTTTCACCTTTGCCTGTGATTGATGATATTCTTTGTAATATCCCGTGGCTCATTTTCATGAATTTTTGCTTATTAATTCCAGATTAGGTCCTTTCTGTGTTAAATGATGCATGACAGCGAGGGAAATCGGATATCTTCAGATACATAGTTGAAAATTTTTTGTTCATTGGTGCAGTCCTTGGGTGTACAATAGTGACTCAGGCTCATAGTATACTGCACACACAAATATTTATGTTATCCTTTTGGTTTACTTGGCTTGGATAATTTCACACTTTTTCTTTTTTTCCCTCCTGGATAAAATTTTATTGATTTAATAGATAAATTACTAATCATTTTTGGACCAACTATAGAATTCAGATTGTGACCGTCCACTTTAAGTACACCCAGTCAACTGACTGTGAATACAAATATCTTATGAGCCAATCACATGGCAGCATCTCATCACATTTAGTCATGTAGGCATGGTCGGGATGGCTTATAGAAGTTCGAATTGAGCTTCAGAACGGGGAAGAAAAATGATTTGCTTGACTTTTACTGTGGAAAAGGGAAAATATCCAGTGAGTGACACTTCTCTGTGTTTAAAAAAAAAAACATGCCTTGTTGATGTCAGAGGTCAGATGAGAATGGCTGACTGTTTTGAGCCCTCAGGAAAGCAACAGTAACTGAAATGCAACCACGGTATGAACATCTCTGATTGCACAATGTGTTAACTGTTGCAGCATATCAGATAGGTTCTTTCAGCTGGAAACCATTGCCTGGTCTGATGAGTCTTGAGTTCTGCTACAACATGTGAATAGCAGGGCCAAAATTTGCCATGATAAACATGAAAGAATAGGTTTGGTTCAATTTGTGGAAACCATTTTTCGTGCTGACCTTTACGACCCTAGTGTAGCCATCTTCTGCTTCCATCAGGATAACATGCCACATCAAATCATCTCAAATTGGTTTGGTTATTTCACTGTACTCAAATTGCCTCCACAATCACTAGATCTCAATCAAGTAGAGCACCTTTGAGCTGTTGCAGAATAAAAGATTTGGATTAGAGATTAGAGATGTGCACCTGACAAATGGAGAACAACTGCGCGATGTTTACATCTGATGACCAAAATCCCCAAGGAAGGTTTCCAGCATCTATTTAATAAAGAATTAAGGCAGTTCTGAATGCCATCTGGTACTTGCAAGGTGTAACTAATGAAATAATTGGTGAGTTTTACGTGGACGGTTGTCCGGGTGTCTTTGTAGATACTGCTCATTCATAAAACCCTTTTAAAGGGCTCTATGAACGATTTTTAAAACATTCAGGGGCCACATCATGTAAACAGTTTCTTGAAATCTTGGAGTTTTCATTGACCTACAGGAAGTCATTTCCACTATTTTGTTGTTAGAAATATTTTCCGATCATTTGGCTTTTTACATGGGGATATTGTTTAGTATAATTCGCCCTGGTCAGTGTCCTCTTGCAACAGGAAAAAGCAGCAGCTTTTGAGGTGGAGGGAACCCCCCCCCCCCCAATAATTCTGGTCCTTTAAAACAGCGGATCATTTCAATCAAGCCAATGGGAGCGAAAATGTCACTTCTTCCTTCAATTTTAGTAATTTTTTTCCCCCTGTGGTGGCCTGCATGTCACAATGTTGGTCATTACTGTTAGAGGGAACTTGGATGAGAAGGAGCCTTGTGGATACCCCTTTATCTTGCCCTCTTCATCATTCACCATTTTCCTCTTTCTCACACGTTATGTTCTCTGCTTCTTGCTTTTCGTATACTTTTTTTCCCTTTCAAACGCTGTCGTATTTCCAATATGATATGTTTTTCCTCCAATTAGGGAGAGGATGAGCAGCCCCGAGGCTCATTAGAGTAGTCTGGCTGTATGGACCAATGTGAACACATTGGCGCGCACGCACACACACTTTTGATATGGATGAAACGCGCTCTCAGCCAATGTGGATAAACCTAACCACTCTCTATGCCAGAAAAGATGCATCACAGGCATAGCCACAATGTCCACTCGATACTAGTGGCACTAATCAGATAGTAGCATCACATTGTAATCACAAATGTTAAATAAGTTTCGATTACATACATTTTCCTTTTAAGCATAGTCATTTAGAATCTATAAAAACAATAGAAATTTGATCAACCACTTTGATTTTACTTAAAGATATTTTACTTAAGTTTTGCTATTAAATTAATCGCAAAACTTATTTTTCCTATTATGGATGTTGCAGTTTTTAGTTTACATTTTATTCACCAATGCAGAAATGAGATTTCTATATTTTCTTCATTGGTTTGTAGCAACATATTAAATGTGAATAATGTGCCAAGGCACATTAACAGGATGCAAGGTGAGACTAGGGCTATATAAAATGCTTACTCCTTCCTCAGACCTTTGATTCCCTATGCCATTTTTAAGAGGCTTTATGTTGTAATGGGAAAGATGCAAAGAGGGAGACACGGAGGAGAAGAAAGGAATCTACAGAGAGGGTGAGAGAGCTTTAGAAACTGTGTGTGTGGCTGGGGTGGGGGGTGATTCCTCTCTACCCCAAATGGCCATGCTTGGCTGAGCCACATAATGCATGCTCAACAGTATAAGTCTGCAAAGGGTCTGCATCCATAGATCATAGTGAAATGGCATGCGACCTATAAAAAAAAGAAAAAAGCTTCCTGTTTCCATCACTGTGTCAGCAGAAAAAAACAGAACAACAAAACAGCGGGATTGCAGTAAATTCGCTCTCTGCTCTGTTCTCACTCATCCTTGACTTATTGCTCGCTTCACATGCCACTCTCCTTTTGCCTGTCCCCCAATACTTACCATGCTTGTTTTGTCTCAGTGTCTTGGAGTCTCTACCCCTATCTTCTTTATTTCCCCTTACAGTGCTTTCCACAAGCGCAGAGAGGAATACCATCCAAACACGGATGAGAAAAGCGCAAGGTCGTCTCTAACTTGCTGGCAGGCCACGGTCGTCCCCTTATCCCTTTTGCTAATGATCATTAATTACATGTCATTAACTAACATGCCACGGGCTATTCTTTCACATTTGTCATGTGCTATCGACTTCACATTCTGAATTCACTCCAATTAATTAGATTATTCTACTCGGCCGCCGCTGTTTCCTTTAGTCTTTTTCTTGATCTCCCTCACAGTCCCCCATCACGTGTGCTCATCGCTCCCCTGTTTCATCCTTCACTTGAAAGGAACTCTTGCAATATTGCAGTCTCCGTCTTCCCCCCATGCTCACTTTTCAGGTTATCGACTTTTCTCGCTTCGGTTTTATTCTGTGTTTGACCAACCTCTGAATGATGTTGTCTCCCGTGCTGGTCATCTTCATCCCTCCTCTGTCTGATTGCGGAGCTTAATCAGTTATTGGCTGCTGCTGCTGCTGCTGATGAGTCAGTCTAGGCCACATCCTCAGGAAGGGAAGGGCTAGTGGATTCATTAAGGACCTCCAGACTGCTCCCCCTCCTCCTTCCCCACTCCCCACTTCACCCCACTCCATCCACATATCCGCTATCCTGCTTGCTGGCTGTCTCGCTAATTAAATCTCCATACATGATACGACTTGCTAAAGGTCAGAATCCATCACAATATCATTATTCTGTGATTAAACAAGTGTCTCTTGCTTCTTCCACCATACACCATGCTGGATGGCCTCGACCTGAAAATGCTGACTGAATCGGGACCTTTCATTTCTTATACCCGCTGTTTTCATTGGCTAGTGTTTTAAAACTATTCTCTATGCTCCTTTTCCTCCCAATATTTTTATTTATATTCCCAAATATCAGCACTCAGCACTAATATTTGCTAAGATAAAATATGAGACTAGATACATAAAAATATGTATCACTGATGGAAATGCTTATCCTTCAATAGACAGCTTTCTTTATAAGCAGCCTGCTCTCCTGTCAAGATAAAGGAGCTTTAGATATTAACTCTATTAAACAACAAACAGCTATGCTATAATTGAGGCCACCACAGTGGAAACAGAAGGTTATGTAATGTTGGTCATGTGACACTTTCAGAGCTCCACTAAATAGTGAGACTTTGTCAAATAGAGGGACTGACTTTGATTAAAACCCTCACCAGGGCAGCAATCAATGGGAGAGGGAACCCAGCGCTCTCTTGCATACAATTGTCTCTAACATAACTGTCTAATGCCTTTTATTGGGAGCGTTCAGCACAAGTTTAACATATCCACAAGTGAAATCAGCAAATGTAGCTGTTGCACTTATTTGCAGCAGCTGTGACTAGTGGCTGTAGCTCGTACCTCATGAGCTGTCTGCTGCTGGTAATACATGCAGCATTTTTCAAAATCAGTTTTGAGTGAAAATAATCTCCCCATTAATCATTCCAGAAACAAAATGATTTTCCGCCAGTGCATAGTGAAAAGGAAAACACGGATTAGGGAGTTATCTGAAGCACCTATCTTATGATATTCAGTGATTTATTTATTTATTTTTTCTCTCCCCCACTTCTGCACCTTATTTCAGCTCCAATATTCTCCCACCTTTTCTCACTTCTGGCTCTGCTTTAGCGATGTCTCGGTTTCATTCCAAAAATTGTCACGCTGTTTCGTTAGCTTCTCATTTGATTGTTTTCCCTAACCAATATTTATTATCTGTTGTAACTGCTCAGCTAACAGTTGGCAGGTGCAAGCATCCACAAACATGAATTTACAAAATATCACCGGTTTATCAAAGCCTGCCTCCTCCTATTGAAACCTGCCAGCAGAACACACAAATAAATCAACTTTGTTTCAGGCAGACCCCAGCAAGCATGTGTTCCGCGTAATGTACGCATTTGCAACAGCGTATGTTTTAATATTAATGTATATTTATTCTCTCCCATCATTTTGCATTCAAGATTCTGTAACTGCAAGGATCTGTAAAGACTGATGTCATGTCAGCATAAACAACAAACATGAGTAAAACCATATCCATTACATTTAAGTGGCAAAATGCTCAGTTTTAAAGTTGGAAAATAGAGCATTTATTTAGCAATAAAAAAAACAACTTAAGAAAGACTTAAGATATCTAAAAAAACAAAAACAAAAACAAAAAAGCTCTCTGTGTGCAGTAAAAAACAAATGCCCCTGTTTTTCTTGATCACTTAAAAAGTAACCTGTGCTTTGATTGGCAACTCTTTATTCATCCATGCTAAAGTGATGTTTGCTCAGATTTGCTTAACTAGTAGTATAATGTTTACTAACCCAAGGCAAGCATATCTATTGCAGGTCTATTAAGATACACAGGTTCTATGGTAAAAGAATAGTCAGGCTAACTTCATGTGTTAAAATTAACTCTAGCAAAAATACACCCATAGAAAAGGAGGCAGGAGGTAAATTTTTAAAACCTGCATTCCCCTTTATGGCATAGATGGACTTACTTCTCATAAATATTGACACTAAAACAACTTATTTCTGGAAAACTGTCATCTGTAAACATTACAATCATTCTGTATATTGATTACATCATGATTCCACGTGAAAAATAAATGCAAAAATCTCACGATGATGATGATTTTGATGGAAAGGATAGGTTAGTGAGATTAGTGATTAACTCAAAATCAGTGGAGATGTCTATAATCAGGAGGTATAGATTACAGCTGTAGTACCTGTTGTGGAGCTGTTGTGGACATGATAAAATTTAAGTCTACTCACTGAAGTTACTGGTGCATGTCTGTTTTGATTTTGATGAAAATTTCATGAGTTGAAGCAGTTAAGAGTCTGATAAGAAAAGTTTAAATACTGGGTTGAAGTCCCAAAGAAATTGAGTTAGAGTCTCAAGTAGTTTGGTAGGGAATTGGTTATTGTGTTGGCTAGAGTCCAAATTTGGTCATAAGAGTGGACCTGAGCGGTCATTTTGTGAGTTGGAGTCTCCATTGACCACTAGGTTGCACCTGCCTCAGTTATACACTTGTTTCGGGTGTTGATTGTTGTTTCAAAGTATTATAAATTATTCTAGAACGGCAGTTCGAGTCTGCTATATGCTTAAACTTAATTGATTAAAGTGGTTGTTTTTCTTTTGGAGCTTTTAGTAGAATAGGCTGGTTCTAATGATTTTTTGTTAAAAAGGTGGACAGTTTGTGTACAGGAGGTCGATGATCAGATAGGAAAATAGAGCGAGCAACCGGACGTGAAAGCAGGGCTTAAAGAGTTTTAAAGGGATGAGTAACGTTGAAGAATATATATATAAATATAAGTCAATAAGTTAAGAACATAATTAGGATCAGGCTTTTGATTACAGAGTCCCAAAAAGGATAAGTTAGGGAGATGCAGGAAAAGGTGTTTTGTTTCCTTTGCAGAAGATCTCGGCGACCACAGGAGGGGCGAGGATCCTGGAGATCTCGAGGCCTGCTGAACCACCAGAGAGGGACCGAGAAAACCTAAGCTTACACATGGAGTGTTCTCGAATGGGAGCTGGTTGAGCCAGAGGACGGCTAGAGAGGGTCTGAGCGAGGACACAATGTATTGCGACCTCTGGTGTTCCAGAGGTCGAGAGAGGGAGTGTGGAGCAGGGAAATTATTTTACTGCTATTGTTAAATAATTGTCATCATTACCATTGCATTAATAATATAATCTGGAGTTTATATTGCATTCAGGGGTTGAACAGTGTGTCTTTCAGAAAGGCTAAAAGTAACAGGACAGGAAACAGGCTTGGAGAGTTTTGCAGAAGTGAAAGTTATTTTGAGCAGCAGGCTAAGACGAGGCTTTAACAATGTAACAGATAGCTTTAAGAAGGCCTTAAGATGTTATGCATACAGTTATTATGTTGACCTTGTATTTCAGGTGCAGTTATGACTATTTTATACACAATGCATATCTGTGCTTATTAAAGAGTTGGAGCTCGGTCAATTAATTGGGGGTTGGAAGCTTTGTTCGGCGCGATGTCCGGACAATCTATTGTGCAAGTGACTTGGAGCCATAGAAGGAATTGCAATACATGCTTACAAAACACTTATATCAGGTCATTTTATATTAAGGTTTTAGTAGAGGTTCTTGGTTAAAACATTTATTTAGTAGAAGACATACATATAGTCTCAGTGAGCCTCTGGTCTGGTAAAAGGTCAGAAGTGCAACAGGTGAATTGAGAAAGAGTATTTGAGGACGAGACACAGACAGTTAGTAGGTGAAGAGGTGACACAAAGAGCATGTGAGGTCAACATACACACACACATGAGTTAGATTTATTTAGAGGAGAGATTAGTCATGTCTCGGCAAGAAAGAGGAACAATTCACTTTAAGACAAGAACGGAAAGTACCAGCCATGAAAATAGAAGATGATCTTCTGGGTTAAAAGCCATTGTGGTGTTGATCTGATCTATGTATAAAATGTATCTGTGACGCATGAAGGGGCGTCAGTAAATCAAACCCTGATGCTATAAAATATCTGTTCATGCTTTGATTAAGTTGAAGCTCAACTGCTGTCGGCATACAGAGTTGTCTTCCCACACGTGTGTGTTCATTAAAATCATTGTTGGACCAAGAGCTTCTGGACCCAGGGTGGTTTGTACTCTCCCTCCTCAATTTTGAACCTTAACACTGTAAACAGAGCTGCTCTGTGCAATACCTGCAAAGTCTCTCAAAAACTGGTGGTCAAGTACTTCACACCTGGCACAGGAGGTATCAGCTGAAATTGGATTCCCTTCGACAGCTCATGCAGTCTGAAGAACATTACCTAATGTCAGCTTCTATGTGAAAGTAAAACTTTTTCTCGAGACACAAAACTGCGAGATTAAAGTTTGCTTAAGAATGTGAAAGAAAGCAAGAAGACTACAGGACCCATTGTTTGATCATATAAGACCTAGATAGCTTTTGTTTGACCCACATGTTGGACCTGAATCTGCCCCTGGGCTAACTGGCAGGGGAGCACTGTGTGATGACATAGTGATACGTGAGCTTTAAGGTGCTGATGACACCATGCCCATGGATATACCAAAACACTGGCTGACAAGATGACACTGCTGCTCTAGAAGCTTTGCAGAAAAGAAATATTGCAGCATAATAATGATCTAAAGCCCACTGCCAAAATCACACGAGATTCTAAAGGAGACCAAAGGGAAATATGACTCGTCCACGTGCTCTGTGCTGCATGACCTGAATTAAATAGAACAATTTTGGAGTATTTTGAAGGGAACGGTAGAGCAAACCAACCCAAAGCAAAGATGGGAAAAAAATCTAAAAAACTGAAGAATATATTTTAATATACTTTAATTTGTTCCTACTGTTCATTCTTTAACATCAAATGCAATCACTGTAAGGCAATACAATTTGGAATCATTTGACATATAAGTAATATTACACAGGGGTGTATTCACTCATGCACTGTACATATTTATTCATCTTCAGTCCTAATCATTGTTACTGGTTGTCAAGAAAGTCCCCAGGGTCCTATACAAAGAGGAAGATAAGCCTAATTGTGACAGCTCTTGTAGTCCATGTCGACACCTGTACATTCAGACTGAATTTTGATCACGATTCAGTCAGAGAACTGAAAAAAAAGCAGTCTCCTTTGGAATGCCCTGTAGATGCCTTAACAAAGCAGCAAAAAGCAATGAACCTCAGCCATCAGAAAGATTCACTCTGACTACACTGCACATTTATTTTTAAGAAGATGAATTCAGTTTTTGAGTTTATATTCCTGCTTTCCTTTGAATTGTTCTATCCATATATTTTCCTGTCTCTGCTAATGCATATTATTAGGTTTCTGGGTCACTACTTTTTACTTCCACGTGTTGAACTCTTGTTTGCTGTGCAATTCAATTCTCCCCTTTGGTGCTGAGTTCCTATTTCACTTATTATGCCTGAAACAAATATCAGAAAACAAAAAAGCTTGCATAAGGTTGGACAGTTTCCAAAACTGACAGATTTGTGGAGAGGGAAATAGAAAAATCATCTGTGGAAAGAAATGCAATATTTGGACTAAAGAATGAACAAGGAACCCTTAGGAGGGTACATAATGCTGGCACTAAAAAAAAACACCCAGCACGCCCCTGCGGGCGGTTTATCCTTCAAGCTCGGGTCCTCTACCAGAGGCCTGGGAGCTTGAGGGTCCTGCGCAGTATCTTAGCTGTTCCCAGGACTGCGCTCTTCTGGACAGAGATCTCCGATGTTGTTCCCGGGATCTGCTGGAGCCACTCGCCTAGCTTGGGAGTCACCGCACCTAGTGCTCCGATTACCACGGGGACCACTGTTACCTTCACCCTCCACATCCTCTCGAGCTCTTCTCTGAGCCCTTGGTATTTCTCCAGCTTCTCGTGTTCCTTCTTCCTGATATTGCTGTCATTCGGAACCGCTACATCGATCACTACGGCCGTCTTCTTCTGTTTGTCTACCACCACTATGTCCGGTTGGTTAGCCACCACCATTTTGTCCGTCTGTATCTGGAAGTCCCACAGGATCTTAGCTCGGTCATTCTCCACCACCCTTGGGGGCATCTCCCATTTTGACCTCGGGACTTCCAGGTTATACTCGGCACAGATGTTCCTGTACACTATGCCGGCCACTTGGTTATGGCGTTCCATGTATGCCTTGCCTGCTAGCATCTTGCACCCTGCTGTTATGTGCTGGATTGTCTCTGGGGCATCTTTACACAGCCTGCACCTGGGGTCTTGCCTGGTGTGATAGACCCCAGCCTCTATGGATCTTGTGCTCAGAGCTTGTTCTTGTGCTGCCATGATTAGTGCCTCTGTGCTGTCTTTCAGTCCAGCTTTGTCCAGCCACTGGTAGGATTTCTGGATATCAGCCACCTCCTCTATCTGCCGGTGGTACATACCGTGCAGGGGCCTGTCCTTCCATGATGGTTCCTCGTCTCCCTCCTCTTTCTTGGGTTTCTGCTGCCTGAGGTATTCACTGAGCACTCGGTCAGTTGGGGCCATCTTCCTAATGTATTCTTGGATGTTCGTTGTCTCATCCTGGACTGTGGTGCTGACACTCACCAGTCCCCGGCCCCCTTCCTTCCGCTTAGCGTACAGCCTCAGGGTGCTGGATTTGGGGTGAAACCCTCCATGCATGGTAAGGAGCTTTCTTGTCTTTATGTCAGTGGCTTCTATCTCCTCCTTTGGCCAGCCTATTACCCCAGCAGGGTACCTGATCACGGGCAGGGCGTACGTGTTGATGGCCCGGATCTTGTTCTTACCATTCAGCTGACTCCTCAGGACTTGCCTGACCCTCTGCAGGTACTTGGTGGTTGCAGCTTTTCTAGCGGCCTCTTCATGGTTCCCATTCGCCTGTGGGATCCCCAGGTACTTGTAACTGTCCTCTATGTCTGCAATGTTGCCTTCTGGTAGTTCAATCCCCTCAGTTCTGACTACCTTCCCTCTCTTTGTTACCATCCGACTACACTTCTCCAGTCCGAACGACATTCCAATGTCATTGCTGTATAGCCTGGTAGTGTGGATCAGTGAATCGATGTCTCGTTCACTCTTGGCATACAGCTTGATGTCATCCATGTACAGGAGGTGGCTGACAACTGCTCCGTTCTGTAGTCGGTATCCGTAGCCAGTCTTGTTAATGATCTCACTGATCGCACTATATATATATATATATATATATATATATATATATATATATATATATATATATATATATATATATGTAGATATATATATGTAGATATATAGATAGATAGATAGATACACACAATATAATATAGCAAAGTTTCATCAGATTGCGTTATGCACTTATTACATGCACCTTTACTTTATGGTGGTGGTGGTGTGTGTATGTCATGGTCACAAGTGCAATGGTCAGTAACTGTATAGACTGTGTCTCAGCACAGTGTGAAACACACTCACTCTTAGTCACACAAACAGTGTAGGCTCATCTGAGCTAACAGACTCGATTTCTGTGTATATAGATATACTTTACCTGGTGGTTTTGGTTCTGGTAGAAAATTATATTTTTCTTTTGGACATTAGCTTGCCCCTTGCCAATGCCTCTCCCTTTTTGAATCTGGACTTAGGAATGGGAATAGTGCACATTAGGCTACTCTAGTCATAAAGATGTTTTTTCTTTAACAGGATGAGAGTAATATTGAATGATGGCTATTTTGCCTAAGATACAAGTACCATCATCTTCCTGAACTACTGTGAGTTACAGTTAATGCTCCTACTGCAAAACATAAACAGAGATCTGAACAAGTCTGTTTTTAAATGAGATAAATGGTTACTAATGACCCAGTCAAAACAAAAAAAATCGTTAAAAACTTAAAACTAAGTTTTAGATTGTTTCCAATTGTGAACTGCAAGTTTTCATAAGGAATTGAAATTGAAGTGTAAGCTGTGAGTGTTCTGTGTTTTACTCTAAAACTCCTGTTGCTGCAGGATCTATACAGGAAAAAATGTTTCATTATAGAAAAATCAAATGTTGACATTTTATCTTGCAAAAAACAAAACAAAAAACCCAAACGTTGCAAACCCACTTAGTCATGACATAATTCCCTAATGCCAACAATCATCCTGGCAGGTTAGTCATTTAGCACAGTAGGGCAAAAGGAAAATACCAGATATCCAAGTGGCTAATTATGCAAAGAGCAACTCCTATGATACTTTATTTTCATTGGCTGTTTTGTGAGAGAATGGTCGCCATGTTATAATCAGGAGGTTTACAGTAAAATAAGCTAATCATAGTCAACAAATGTTCAGGGATAAAAATAGATTGATCGGTGAAGTAATTGAAAGTGCCAGAAGCAGGATAATAACCGCAATGAAAAAGAAAAGCTAAATTTGCAAGAAATTGTTTCTTTGGAGCCTTTAGTGGTTGAGTAGTGACAAGTGACATGAAGTAAACGTCTCTGTGGTTTAACGTGTGCCATTAACTTTGGGAACTTGCAGCCGATGGAATGGGCCCTCACAACAGCGCAAGCCCAGATTAGGCCATACATCAGAGAGCGTTGGAGAGCGGATCTCTTTCAGTCCCCCACTAATCGCATTGAGCAACTCTCTCGCTTCCGCGTGCGCTCACTGCCCCCTCTCTCTTTCTCCACTCTGCATCTACTGATTCCTCTGCACAATCCAGAAGAGAGCTCTCTTTGTACTGGTGCTGGCAGGCGGACAGAAGCAGAGAGATGGATATGGCTGAGAGTGACCTGATTCTGCCTCAGTGCCTGGCCTCTGTCCAAATACAGAGACTCTGCTCTCTTGTCCCTCTGTCTTTAGGGAGGAACTCTCTATCTTTCTCCTCTGTTGCTACGCTGTGGGATGCTGGCTGACTTACCTGCCAGGCTTGAGCAAGAAATTAGTTTGTTTACTTTAGAGGCTTTTGAGTAGCTACAGTAGCCTGCTATTATTCAAACAGGTACCACATTTTCAGACATATTCAACTATATTTACCTGTGCATCTATTTGATTTAAATCCAAGACCTCCTATTCCTGTGGACTGAGATGTTTGGAGGGACTGAAACTTCAATGTTTTGGGTCACTCATTTGTTAGCAGAAAAGAAGAGATATTGGGATAAAGAGTGAGCTCATACTGAGTGAACCGAAGGTGATTGCTTGTCTTTGATGAAACACATTATAAAAGAAGGTCCATTGAGAATTAATAAATATGCGAGGGGAAGAAATTAGATGTGCTGACAAAAAGAAGAGGAATAAAACATGTTAGAAGCAGTGATGGCACTGGCAGACAGTCTCATGAGCTATATATTGTTATTTATTTGCCAGTAAGAATTGCCACTTTTGGTGGTTGTGTAATAAAAATGCATCTTCTTCCTGAAAGCACTGACAGACAAAATGTATTTCATTAGATTGCAAAGTGGAGGATGGAGATGGTGGTGATTGGCAACCAGGAAAAATTGTGCGTTAGAGGGAAGAAATGATAAAACAGATGCTCATTTTTTTTTTTTTTACACGTAAACACATCCTCTTCTTCCACATGCATCACCCACAGATGCACAGATGTGAATGATGTTTTTGCACTGATGAAACATGATTAATCTTTGCAGGAGTGGCTGCACTTTAGTCATTGTCCAAGGAAGTTTCTAATCACTGAAGCCTGAAATTCTACAAAGCACAGTCCATATTGCTTCTAATAGACTCTGTTAACCTTTGAACCCAAGCATGATGCAGCATTTAGAGGGTGTTTTCTTCCTGTCACATAGATGAGGAGTAATAGTAGTACAAATTGATGCAAGGAAGCTGCATTACACATTACTGAAGAAAAATAGGAGGGGTTTGAAGGGTGGCAGTTGACCCTTTAAGGAATGACCCTGGTTTTCATTGGAGCACCATTAGTCTAGCATAGTGCTACCACATGACTTAGAGGACAGGGAGTGCATTCTTGGCAGCCTCTCATTCTGAAAAGGTCATGTCAGGAAAGGTGAGAAAAGAGAAAAAAAAAAAGGGAGAAAGTCTTCTACTTGTATGTTTTCACTGTGCTCCGATATTCATCTTTGTTTAGATTCTTTGGCATCTCTGTCTTATTGGTATCTATCATTTATCCCCTTTTCTTTCTGTCACTCTTCCTGTCCCTTTTTATCCTTATCTCAACCCTTTAACCATATGGCATGATCTTGACCTAAATTCAGGTCATCTCTATCGATCGTTCCTACCGCTCTATACAATCCCACTTTATAGCCCGAGGCTTGCGGCCTAGAGCAACCATGTTCCATTTGTCTAATGAAAGCAGATCCCACACTTCCACTCTGGCTTGGTGTGAGGCTTCTGATGATGATGGTGGCCTTTAGTGACAGCTTGTTTGGAGACACCCAGTAGTTGCAGGATTTCTCGAAAGCCCACAGGGTGCACTTCCAGTAAGAAAAATGGAAAAATGGGTCAAAGGATGACTCTGCCCATCAAAGGGACCTTCACCTGACAGTTCACACTTCTAGATTTGAAAATTCAGTTGGATTTCCGTTGCATGCCAGGATAATCCTTTTGCTATTTTACTATGAAAACTTTTTGATTTTAAATGAATAATTTCGGGTAATGTTAACTTTATGCTGTCAACCTCATTTTGCCAATTATTAATGCTGGACTAATAGTGTACATTTATATTGCATTTAACAAGCTTCCTTTTGACATTCAAAGAACCGTCCAGCAAAATGTAGCTGAATCTGGTGCTTCACCTTTGGATTTATTACCAAATAACTTTTCCAGCGGTACAATTACCAGTGCACAGCTAGTGTGGATTGACTATAAGGCATTGCTCTACTTTTTTGTCAACTCTGGTGAGGACACTGGTGTCAAAGAAGGGAATCCATTTGCACAATTAATGGCTGACCTTTCAGGATACAGTCAATACAGTAAAGTGTGGCTATCATGAACAATGAAATTTACTGATGGTTTTGATAATTTCTTTTCTTTTTAAGGAAAGCGGTACCACGTGCATTTGCATTTCACCCTGCAGCAAACCACGACATTACGAAGCGATTAATCAAGCAGCGGCTGCTTCAGTCCTAAACTGGAAAAAAAGCGTTTCAACCCATGCGCTCCGAATAATGACCAATCCACCACGCCATTGTTCTCTTATCAAAACCTATAAGTCATTCTGCCCACTGTGACTGCAGAAAATATACCAGCTGACAGGATTAAACACATGCAAACATAAAGTGTAGAGAGGCATAGGACATGAAGCACACCTATCTACATGTAATTACAAAATCACAGCGGCATGTCTACACTGAAAGCGTAACAGAACAACCTCGTCTAGAGTTGTAGTTCTCCCTGCTCTAAATCAGTTTCTATATATATTTAAATGCATTGCAGTGTTTTGCCTCACAGCCCTGTGATAATGCTGAACTGCTTTTCCTTTTTTTTCTTTTTTTTAAACTCAGTTCACGTTGAATCACTTCACATTGGATATCTTGCCGCACAGGCATTTCTACAGTTGCTGTTGCATTGGGTGGACGGTAGGGAATTGTGCCTGACAGAGCAGCCTCTGGCATTATAACAGAACTTGAGGCTGACTGCAGTCTCTTCTTTTTTTTCCCCCCACATTTGCTGTATCTTGTGGCCAGCCAATGGTCAGAGATTATCTTTCACATCCAAAATGTTTCTCCACCCTGCTCATCTTCCCTTATAGAAATACCCTTTACAGTCAGATGTTGTATTTTTGTTCTCACGAGAAATTAAGATATGAATTCATAGGAGTTTGCCAAATGAGCACCTCAAAATCTGATTGTGCTAATTGTTGTTTTCCTTGCAGCTCTTGACCATTGACGACGACTTTTGTGGCCTGGACATGAATGCTCCATTGGGCGTCTCTGAGATGGTGAGAGGCAAGCCTCTCTTTTCTGACGCCGTTGACAAAATGTCCTCAGTCATTGCCTACGTCTACAAGAACCACTCACTGGTCTTCGTGGGAACAAAAAGCGGTCAAGTCAAGAAGGTAAGGGAGACAAATATAGGTTGAAAGATAGCACAGATGGTTGAATTGATAGAGGGAGAGATTTGCTTTCTCTCAGTTAGAACGTAGAGTAAGGGCTGGGAATTGGGGACTACTGGATTGGAGGAAGGATAGTAGTAAGAAGGCAGATTGACTTTCAGGCAAATCAGCTGACTCGGCTGTATTCGCAGTAGAAGAGACGTGTGTGTTTGTGTGTAGGTGTGTACATAAAACAGTGGGAGAGCGGATGGAGGAAGTGTGTGTACTTCAGGGTAGAGAGAAAGCGAGTGTGGTGTGTGTGTGTGTGTGTGTGTGTGTGTGTGTGTGTGTGTGTGTGTGTGTGTGTGTGTGTGTGTGTGTGTGTGTGTGTGTTTTGAGGAAAGGGGATCAGGCGTGCCCCTTTGGGGGTTTATTCCTACAGTAAAGCCTATCTGGTATCTCTCAACATCCTCCTCATCCACTGCACCATATATCACACATACACTCGTATTCGCCTGTATCAGTGGTATCCGCTGTACTTTTCCCTCACTTTGGACTTGTATAAAATCCAGAGCCCTGGGGGCCGATTGTAGCACACATCAGCATGTTGCAGAAGTTGCTAGACAGCCCAGATCAGCATGTTGCAGAATTGATTGGATGAAGTTTCTTAGCTCTTCCTCGAGGCAAATTAAGTCATCAGAATAAAATTAAATACATCATTTATTAAGAAATTTAGGCAAATTCATAGCCTGGTGATGAAAGGAACTATGAGTCACTCCCATCCTTTATAATTTAGGGTTTCTCACATCTGTGTGTGTAGTAACTGAATGTTGTAGTAATGATCCTAGGTTACAAAAATATTCTCTAAAAATTTCTAGAATTATTTTAACTAGGGCATTTGTGAGTGTCTTTGTGAACATAACTGTTTGTCTTAGAAGAACATGTCACACTCTGTGTGACAGAAGAGCCTCTAACTCAACAAGATTTGTCTCCTCAGAGTTAAACAGCACTGGATAAGCTGGGCTTTGGAGTGTTGTGGTTACCACCTTAGACTCCCTTCATGCCCCTGTGCCCTCCTGCATGTGGTAGCCCTTTTCAGAGTTAATGGGATGATGCACTGCTGCTAGGTGTGATAGAACTTGGTAGCAACCTGTACTTTCACTGTACTTCCCCACACATTCACACACATTTACACACGCACATATGTATTATAAGGCCATGACTGAGACTAATTCTAGAGGGCGGTTAGGCCAGTGAGTCTTAAAGGCCTGGGGAAGGAGAGGAGCACAGGAGAGATGAGTGAGGGAAGCGAGGTAGGGTTGAGCAGCAGGGGCTGAACAGAGATGAGCTATATTCCAGAAATGAAAGTCATAAAAGGAGGAAGAGCGTTTGTGTGATGACAGTAGAAGGATGAAAAACAGAGGAAACAAAGATACTACTGGGATCAGAATGTGGACCCAGTGCTGAAAGGTCTTCTGCTGATACACACAGGCAAATTGAATGCTATTTCTTCTATAATGTTTATATTATATTGCTTCCACTAAATTCTTGTGTGAATCCAGTCTGCAGGATTGTTCAGATTCATTATATTCAGGCAAAAAGAAAAAAAACCCCTCCAAAATCTAACACACAAAGGTGATCAATACTCTGTGTCAACACAGTTGTACACACATTGGGCTATTACAGCCACATCCTCCCCTCCCATGTATATACTTCCCCTCCCATGTCATTAACTGTATACCATTAGATGACATCACAGGCAATAAAAGACAACAACAAGACAATAAAAAGTCTGAACTTCAGTCCACCTCCTTCATCAGTGACTTTATAACCCCTCGGCTAATGGATGTTGATTTATACACACTCCCCCACCTCACTTGTTCCACCCCTCAGCCCCCTCCTCCTTCTTCTGGGATTCACTCACAGACTGTCTTTCAGTCTCAGTTTTTTTTCACTGTTATTTATGATCTTGTGACTAACACATCACCCAGAGTAAATATAAGCATTTACGGTAAAAGAGAGTGGATCGGGTTTAATGGAGTGGCGTTTCGGTGAGATAAATGTTAGTGTTTACAGGCTCACGTTTATGGCATCATGACGTTGAGCTGGGCAGGGCGCTGAGTGAATTAAATTCAATTTGCCTGTGAAATACTTTAATGTAATAGAGGTTAGAATAAAATTTTGCTAGCATAATGTGAGGCTTGCGGATCAGAGTACAGACGTAGATATGCCATGGCTGTGCTGATTAGATTTTCATTAGCTTAATTTATCATCAAGCCCTTAAACTCATCCTGAACTAAGACAATGCACAACTAACCGAACTCTACCTTAACTTCAAACTAAAATGGAGATCAGTTGCAGGTGACCAGAGTCTGGAGAGTAAGGTTTTCCAGTATTCAGTTTTACTCTTTTTCTTCTCTGTGGCAGTTCTTTTGAGATGTAAGGGCGAGCTTGAATTTCTCACTTCGCACTCATATTCCTAACATATACAGGTTCTATGCTTGTAAAGGGCACACACATTAAAGCACATTCACACAAATCAGCACTTGCCTTAGATGCCCATTAATGCTAAGTGGCTGTATGGCCTAAAGTCTGTTTTGACAGAGTCTAGAGTGAGTGGACTTTGATAACACCATCATGTTATCATATAGAAAGCAGTACTATTAAACAGTGGGGTTTTGTATATGCCCACAACTACAGCCATGCTTGGCTTTTACTGTCTCAAACAAAACGTAAAACTTGGAAACCTTTTCCATGTTTTTTTTTTATTATTATAGAGCTGCATTTCCTCTGCACTCTTCAGCAAACTTGCAACTGCTTTCTCCTTGTTTCTTTGCTTTCACTCCCTATTGCCACCTCTATTTGCCCTTCTCTTAATAAGTTCCCTCTTCCTTTTCCCTTCATCTCTCTCACTCCCTCTGTATGTTCTGAATTGAATTGCTGTGAAAGCTCTTTGATGGCTACCTCCTGCTAGTGGAAGTGAATGGACCATATGGCTTCCTTCAGCCAGTCTGTCGGTCAGTTTGTGTGCTCATTGGCCTGTGGCTTGAGGAGGAGATGGGGATATGATGGAGATAAAAGGCTGTGGTTGGGGTAAGGTTTAAACCCATTTACTGCAGGCCAGTAGACACCAGCAGGTCAAGGGGAAAACCTTAACCCCCTGCAGGCTTTGGTTTAGTTCATGGTCATCTGGTCGTACTACACATAAGAGGTTCACATCGGTGATACTCACACGTTGCACATTATTGTTTGAATCGGGATAAGCATGCACACATGCATCAGTGAACACTTGCACCAACACCTAGCAGTCCATCTACACACTACTGGACAAAGGCTGGCCAGGTATCCCCATGGGGCCATGGTTCGAGAGGTGGACTAGGGGACAAGAAGAACGTGTGGAGGGAAAAGAGAGTTGAGAGATGAGATTGAAGGCCACCTGCCGAGGTGCTAATGCATCTCCCCTCTGTCCGTCCCAATGGGGGAGCATTGGCACTCAATACAATGAGCAGCTAACCTTGAACTTGACATGGAAAGGAACAGAAAAATGAGTGAGGCAGTACATGCGAAGGTTGGAAAAGCTCTCTGTCCTAGATACTGGATGCACGCATGGTTCAATCAAAGCCTTTCACAGAATTTGGGGAAAAAGGCAGCTAGCACTCTTTTTCCTGCCTCTACATTTCAATCTGTCCCAGTCAGATGGAGAAAATGGAAGAAAAGAGGAGGTGGGAAGACACAGAGAAAACAAAGAAGAAGATCCAAGAAGAATTTTGTTGATAAGGGAACAAGGAAATGAAAAGAGAGGGTTACGCGGTGGAGAATAAATGATAGTTTACAAAGCTATAGCTTCTTGCAGGAGAGGAGTTGCATAGAAACTGGGAGATCTGTCATTTAAAGTTGTCAGGGGAGATTGCATGAGCAAAAAACAGGTCAATTTCAACACCGAATGGTTAATGTTTGTTGCTGGAAAGGGAAAGGTCAAACTCTCACTTCAAATCAAATCAAATCAAATCAAATCACTTTTATTGTCACATCACATGTGCAGGCACACTGGCACAGCACATGCGAGTGAAATTCTTGTGTGCGAGCCCCACAAGCAACAGAGATGTGCAAACACAACAACACAAATGAGCAAAATACAAGAATGGCTAATCTGAAACTAATAAATATATGTACAATATATAATAGTGTATGCATTTCTGGATGTGTATACTAAATATTTTCCTACGTGTGTGTGTGTGTGTGTGTGTGTGTGTGTGTGTGTGTGTGTGTGTGTGTGTGTGTGTGTGTGTGTGTGTATATACACATTTTTACAAATTAAATAGTAAAAAAAAAAAATAATAAAATATATAAAATATACAGAGGTTTGTAGTTGGATATTGTGCAAAACAAGTGGCATTTATATACAGTATGGAGTGCATAATGTTGAAGTTCCAGTAGTGAAGCTGAGGTGTCTATGACGTGTTCAGCAGTCTGATGGCCTGATGGAAAAAGCTGTCTCTCAGTCTGCTGGTACGGGACCGGATGCTGCAGAACCTCCTTCCTGATGGAAGTAGTCTGAACAGTTTATGGCTGGGGTGACTGGAGTCCTTGATGATCCTCCCCGCTTTCCTCAGGCAGCGCTTCCTGTAGATGTCTTGGAGGGAGGGAAGCTCACCTCCAATTATCCGTTCAGAGCACCGCACTACTCGCTGGAGAGCTTTGCAGTTGTAGGCGGTGCTGTTGCCATACCAGGTGGTGATGCATCCAATGAGGATGCTCTCAATGGCACAGTGATAGAAGGTCCTGAGGATGCGGGGGCTCATGCCGAATCTTTTCAGTCTCCTGAGAAAGAAGAGGCGCTGCTGCGCCTTCTTCACTGTTTTGTTTATGTGTACTGACCACGTAAGATCCTCAGCCAGATGTACTCCAAGGAACCGGAAGCTGCTCACTCTCTCCACAGCAGCGCCGTTGATGGTGATGGGGGTGTGTACTTCTCTGCACCTCCGGAAGTCCACTATCAACTCCTTTGTCTTTGCGACGTTGAGGGTGAGATGGTTGTCTTGACACCAGTGGGTCAGGGCGCTGACCTCCTCCCTGTAAGCCGTCTCATCACCGTTGGTGATAAGACCCACCATGGCACTTTTGACTCAACCCCTGTCAATTTCTGTTCAAGTGCAATACAGCCTACTGCGCCTTGACTGTCTCATTACCCATCTCTCCAGCAATGGGATTTTCCCCTCCCCTTTGCTATCTGTCTACGGTATCCTCGTCTAATAAATGAACATTTTTTTTCTAGCTGGCTTTTCTGTCAGCACAATAGATTGTGTGAAGATAGATGTGTGCAGGTGTGAGAGATTTTTCTTGAGATATTTATTGTGCTGGACCAGTCCCATATGTTTTACGGGTTGATTGTGTCATTGTTTTGCAAGTGTGTATGCGTTTGTCTGTGCGTGTGTGTGTATGATAGGTTGGTTAGCCCCAGATGCAGATTATTGAAATGGGCTGAGCTGAGCCGTGGTCAGTGGAGCAGAGGATTAACTGCTTAAAGTTAATGATGAAATATGCTTCAGGACGGGGTATGCTATAAACACAATACTCTTGAACACAGGCGCGAACACTCGCACACAGACACAGCTATTATCACCTTGGCCAGTAGCCATTACAAACCCCACCCAGTCGCCCATTCATTCCTGGGCAGTGGTCTAAACCGCTGCAGTGCTCAGCAAGTATTCCCAGAATGTCAATGCTCTCCTACTTTTAAGTATTCCACAGCAGTCTTGCTAGTTGCCTGGGTTTTGTGTGTGTGTGTGTGTGTTGCTGCTCCCACACTAGCTTGCAAAAGCCCAGACGTGAGTTGCCATGGTAGCACTGGCTGCTCCAAACGTGCGGAATTAAACGTATAGAGTGGAGGCAAAACACACATGCACGTATCCGAGTGTGTTGTGATCCATTCAGTGTTTAATTCCCAGGGAAGCTGACGGTGTAGCACACACAGTGTAAATATTATGCTGATACAATAAACGGCGTGAACGATAGGATAACCTGATCTGATGACAGCAGGCTGGTATCTGATGACACTGCTGTCCAGCTCATGGCTATGAGGCTGATTTAACACACATTCTAAGAGAGCTAGTGTCTTTGTCTCACTGTATTAGCGCCTGCTGTTACTCTGCTAAGGGAAAGTCTAAGGGAACGTCCTCCAACATCTTGCACCCTCCTTCACCTAATGCTTCGTTTCTTGAGTCTTTTAGTGCACCATTCTTCCCAGCCAGTTGTTTTTCTATGGATCGTCTTCTGCTAAGTGCTTGGTGGACAAGGTTTACTTAGGCCTCTACCCCAATTCCCATTCCTTCTCTACAGTTATGGGGTTGGTTAATAGCCTGTGTGTGCATTTCATATTTGTATATGAGTCTCTCTATATATATTGGTCAATTGTGTGCAGAAAATCATGGGAGCTAATGAGAAGTAAAGTCCATTAGTGGCCTGGGAAGAGGATCAGAAGACAGTGATTGCCTCGTGTGCCACGACAAAAACCCTCATTCAGTAGCCAGGCCGTCTGAATAGGCAGAAGGCAGAATCCGTGTTGTATTCACTAAGGAAGCCTTAGCTTTAGCTTGGGGATGATATGAGGTTGTGTTGAACAGAGGAGGGAAAATGGGGGTAGGAAAAGTAGAAGAGCAGGGAAATTAAGTATGGTTTAAGGCAGTGGTTATGTGAGATAAACCAGAGAGAGAAATGTTGAGTAAATATAAAGTTGCATGAATATGATTCATGTCGTGGTATCAGCTTCTTCAGCCAACTCCAACTTCATTTGTTTTATTTCAGATTTTGTAGACTCCTTGGACACACTAAAGTTCTCCATCATTGGATGGTGGGTAGAATGAAACATGGAATTATGCTAAGTTAAATGAAACCATAATAAGAGACGCATAAAGAGCTCCGGACAGAGATATACTGTGTGAGTGAGAGAGTAGAAAGAGGCTGGATGCAGAGCAAAACAGAGTGAAAAATAATCCAGCACAGAATGGCAAAGCTCGAACTTATCCAGCAATAAAATTTCTGAATCAGTCAGATCAGACACTGACTGTAGCTTGGCCTGCCAGCTTGTACAATACCTGTGTTGTAATGTCTGACTGAGCCAGTGTATGAATAGTGCAGGTAGTTGTCTGGAGAATTCACAGTGAGGGAGCTGGGGTTTTATCTATCTGCCTCCTTATACTGAGCTGTCACCTCTAGCCTTACCAATAATATGAGTGCATCTGACGCAGAGCTTCTCCTGTTATGTGCTTCGTGTGAGAAAGTGCAACTTCAGACGATGCTTGGACCCGATTCTCCCCACATCATCCAGAGCTGATGTGTGGAAATGGGTTAGGCGTTTAGTTAGGAAAGCAATTTCTCCTTTGATTTAGACACAGTATCTCATGGTGCTCGGGTAAGCAGAGTCAGCAGTGGCCTGACTCAACAGATACACAAAGTGCCCTGCTTTAGTGGATGACATTGCTTGTGCATTCAGTGTACTTGGCTGCTAGCCTTTGTGTGTGGGTGTGTGTGATCGTATGTAAAAATAGCTGTTCACGTTACTTGTGTCATTCAGGGGGTGTATTTATAGATGCCATTGCTGTAGCATGGCCTTATCCCTTCTTTCCAAGGTTTCTTTATAATTGATGAGCTGTCAGGAGCTGAGCCGGGCTGAGCACACATGCATGCACACACACAAAACCAAACCTTGGTAACCAGCTGCTTCACTGCAGGTTGACACCACCATGTTTGCACACACACACGCGCGCACTCGGTGGTTTTAAGCTCCAGCTGGAGGTATCACAAAGGTGAGCCCCCAGCTATGAATGGCCCATGTGGTGTTGCAGACTGTTGTTTATATTGCAGTAACTCAATGATTTGCTATAACAACTCTTAGTCATTTAAGTATCTCAGTGTATAGTTCGATGTTATATTATAGGTATACTTAATGCTTTCCAACCTTCAGCTGAAATTGAATTAATATGCAGATACAAGGGTTGCTCAGATGTTTTTATTTTTATTATTTACACAGATCTTCACTGAAACGAGAAGGAGGAAGAGTGGGTGAACAGCAGCAGACAGCAGAGCTCTGCACTGAGAGACTGAAAGAGTGTAGAGGGCAAAATTGGCAGGCAAGAATAAAAGATGAAAGCTACAGAGATGGAGAGAATATTGAGAAAGGGTAAAGTGAGAGGGTGAGAGTGGTGAAATGGAGTTTGATGTTCATTTCACTCTTGTGAGTATGTGGCAGCATATTGAGCTATGAGTGATTTGAGTGGCTATTCTCCACAGTGTGTATGTGCATTTGAATGGCTTGAGCCAGCAGAGAAGTTAGAGAGTGGCGAACTTCAGTCTGATCTCTGTGTTTCTTGACAGTTTGAACTTTATCTGACCCTGACATGTTGTTGGCTCAGGGTTAAGATGAGGTTACCTATTTAGAAGGACAAGTAAGGGTCTGGGGACATAAACAGATCAAAGGGCTGCCAAGGAATCTGGAGTCTATGCTTTGATCCCATGTATAATTCATGCCTGATGTTTATTAATTTCCTAACAGGGCTGTTAATCTAGTACTAAAATGTCAGAATTTTTAGACCTTGGGAAAGACCTTTTATTTTGTCAGTTTAAATTATTTTCTTGTCTTATTTTGCGTGCGTTTGAATACATTTTCCCTGGCGTGGAGTAAAACGCTGCAACCGTATTTCTCTTTTGACTGTTGAATTTATGATGTGTGGACATGACATGAATTTTGGCTAGCACTGCATCTAATGCAAGCAAATGCCTTCTGAACATTACAGCTATCAGTGAGCTACTTGAAAAGTGGGGCTTCACTTTGTGAATGTGGTGGATGCCTAATTTGGATCCCTTTTTAGTAAATATACAAGGAGCTTGTTAGTATCTCAGATAGTGTGCTACACCGTCAGCTGGCATTTCAGCTGTGTTAAGATGGCTTTAAGAAACTTCAAACAGAAGGAAGATGGCAGGTGAATCACAACAGACAAAAACACCTGCAGAAAAGAGTTTTTTTCCTTTCATTCTTCTCCCCCTTCCTGTGCTTTTATATGTCTGTCATTCTGTGCTTCCTTCCTCTCCCTTTTCCTCCACCCTCTATTCTAATTAACATGTTGTGTGACTGTCCAGTGAGAAAAGCTGGCAGCTTGTGTGTGTTTACAAGCTGCTCACTCGGATAGCTTTGCCAGGCAGTCATGGGGCTTCTATTATGAAGCATTCTAAACTTAGTCAAACCTTTCTGTTTTTTTTATTCAGTTAAGCGCCGTCACTAACACTGACGTTTGGTTAGTAACCAGTTTACTTACAAATGCGTCACATGAAATAAGCCGTGTTATCATTTTGACATCAACAGATCAAGACAAAAAACTGTAAACAATATACAACGAGTTATGTTTATCATTTGACTCATCCAGAGTTACGGTATGTTTAAAAAAGCCTCCATTTCTAGTAACTTTAAAATTTTAACTGCACTTAATGTTGTCACTTAATACAAATACATGCAACTGTTCTTCGTGCACGACAGCTTTAAAATAAGGTGAAATCAAAAAGCTATGAGACATATAATACTGATACAAATTGAAAAGCATACCAGATTTAAATCCAATTTTCCCTTCAAGGCCATTTCAGCTGTTTTTTTTTCTTTTTCTTTTTGGATTGCTTTAAAACATCTGCAATTCCAATGTGATCTCAAACCTGAAAAGATCAACTTTGAGAATCTGACCAGAGGTTCATGCCAAAAATCATGGTGATGATGAGAACTGAGCAGTTTAAGAAAAGAGTTTAACCCGGAAGTGTGAACAGTGTTTAAGCCCAAAAGTGGTATATCAGGTCAGCTGCACTACCAGGGTTATACTTAACATGTTTTCCATCATTCATATGAGTATCCACCAAGGCCAGACCATCAACATGAAGTTCTGCTGTAACCTCCTGAGATACCCGAGGGAGAACATTCAGCAGAAACATCCTGATTGCGCTAACAGCATGCTAGTGCATTATTATTTTGGCCACACAAACTCCAAACCCCTCATATCATTCACCACAGACCCTACCTGGTTCTTCGTCCTCTCCCCTGAAATAAAATTCAAGTTGAAGGGGTGATTTGTGACATACTGAAGGAAATCCAAGGGAACCAAGGGACATTTTTTGCTTGTTTTTGATGTTGAATCCAAAAAGATCCTCTAGACAGATTTCCATGTCACACAAACACATGCAAGTACTTATATGCATAATATACAGGGAAACCAAAAGTTGTAAGAAAGCAAAAAAGCAACTAAAATATTATGAGAAAACATCTGGATTCTAATATACAAACATCCTAAGCATAATTAAAATAATTGAATTGTATTAATTTTATTCACAGACATCCAGATGGTAGAAGATAAGCATTTCGATCGACCTCTCTCTGAGAGCGTATATGTGCTCAGACAGTTAATTAGCAGCTCTGTTAACATTCTTCGGCCATATAACAAGCCCGTGTCAAGCTACCACAGGGGTAGATAATTATGCCCAAGCTCTCTCTCTGTGCACCTCTCTCTTCCACTGATTGATCATTAAGTAGGTAACCACAGAGAAACACTCCAAGCATAGCTGCCTCTAATACACATACAAACACACCTACGCAGGCACAAACTTCTACTCATGTCAGCAGTGGGTGAAAAGATAAGGAATCACCAGCTATAGCACGGGAAAAGAAAGTTTACAGTTGCTCCACTCATATAAAATTTAAGCGTATAATTTCTCATTCAGGTTTTGCTTTATGCATAAGTATTAGCCTGCGTGTCAAATCATTGAATGGCCGTAGTTAATTTGTGCTCCAGAAGTAGAAAATCAATACAATGTCTAGCAACTAATCACACAGTGTGTTCCTGTACATTCCAGTAGATAGATAGCTAGCAGTAATCCTGGCAGGGCCAGAGTGTAATTTCCCATCAGCACCTCCCATACTGCAAATTTATGTTCTTGTACCCAAGAATAGCATTTAAACCACACAAAGAATAGAGGCAGAAAAAAAACTGCCCCAAACTCCACATTTAATATTAAGTTTTTCTGTCAAAACCAGTCGTAACTGAAGTTCCTGATGAATGAGGATTAGTTCATTTCATTAAAATCCAATCAAACGTTCCTCATGTTGAGTATGTCTTTTTAATTTCACGTTACACAGACTTGCATCATTTTGCATGTAATTAATTTATCTTAACATTATTAGTAGATGATCTGTCTTTCCCCATCTTTTTTTTTTTTTTAATATTAGTGGTAGTTTGTGACATGTAGCATCCTTATATCTCCAGTTATGCATATCCTTTGGGTACTTGGAAGCTAAATAACCCCGCTTCTAAACCTCAATTTTTTTCACCAATATTGCTTTCTCTTCAAATTTCTGTGATGTATGGCTCAGGTTTGTGTAGCTATAGAGGACACATCACTGCAGGTGAGCCCACTGTCTCTCCTCCTTCTATCACTGCTTCCTTCCTCGCACGCCTGTAGCCAATCATTGCTCACCGTAGGTCTTTTGGGGTAGTCAGCACCCCTGCGCACCTTTTCCTTTCCTCTACCTCTTCTTTCTCTCTCTCTGTCTCTCTCTGTCTCTCTCTCTGCAGTGAATAGTTTGCCTCACAACTGGGTCATTCTCTCCCCTCCCTGCAGTAAATGCTAGCAGGCAGTCAGGCAGGAAGGGCTAGGCTAGGCTGCATCTCATAGCTTTAGCTCAAGTGCAAGGGGACTCCTGAGACTGCAGATGCCATAGTGTACTGTTGAGTGGGCTGTTTGTTTGCATGTATGTGGGTGTATTTAAACCCGATGAGATTACAGGTAAACTGAGGTGGAAAAATGCACGTGAGTGAGAGACATACATCAGTGAGACATTGTCTTACCGCGTGCCTGCCGGTATATTGTGTTTATGTGTTTAGAAGCTTCCGTTAGCCACCACACGTATTACGTCTCTTGCAAACATCACCTTCCTTGAGCAGCACCTGTTTGTTTTGGTTTATTTGCACATTCTTATATTGCTTAGCTTCTCCTCCTACTCATCTCACATGCACACAAAGACACACATACACCCTCTAATGTAGGTGCGGTGGTGTATGCGAGTTGCAATTTAGATTACACTGACTTGCCCATTAGATAGATGCAAGTGTAAACATCTTTAAAAGGGTCCCTGGGTCTGTTTGTCTGTCTGAAATCAAGACACCGAAGTGCATCTCAGGTAGGGAAACTACTATATACACACAATGCCAGGAGAAATGGAAAGTAAGATTGAGAGAGTAAATAAATAAATGAGATGGAGAAAGGGTGTGAGACTGAGAGGAATGCTGGGAGAAAGATGAAAAAGATGGAAGCAGCACGTAAAGAGAGACAACATCTTGCCCACCTATCCCCAGTCTTTTCCTTTTGTCTCACCTACTCTCCACACCCTTTCTTTTCCCATCCCCAACACAGAGCTTAATAAGTGGATTTTTATCTCAGTTACACCAGCCTTCCCAAAAGCTTGTGGGCGCTTTTCCCCCCAGCTGCACACATAAAATTTTAATTGCCTCTATGCAGTTAGAGACACTCCTAGTTTTTAAGGAATGAGGCAGAATTTGTTGAAAATGAAGGTTTTTAAGTATCGCTTGTGTCTGGATGCATGCAATATGTTCCATATTCTGATGCCTTCACTTTTTTGCGCAATTTTGTTGTGGAGTTAAATTCAAGTTCATAAATTTGCCATTTTGCCAATGAGTCTGCATTTCAAGACTTAATAAAAACAAATCTTTGTACATTAAAAGGGACCAAACTGAAGTTTCATTAAGTAAGTATTCAGACCACCTCGCAGAAGACAGATTTCATAGTAAATGAAGATTAAAGTATTCTTGTCTACAGCACAGACTTTACACAGGTGGATTTGGGCAGGTTATCCCATTCGCTTTAGCAGATCATTCACACTGGATGGAAAGTGCACTGTAATCTTCAGCTTTACTCCACAGATGTTAGTGATTATGAGGTTTAGGCCTGGTCTCGGGCTGGGCTATTCAAGGACAGTGAGAGAGTTGCCTTAAGGTACTCCAGCTCCGTTGTAGCTGGATTTATTGTTCTCTCAGCTCAGAGAAGGACCCCTGTAGCATGATGCTAAAATAACTAATGCTTCACTAAAGAGATCTTATTAACTAGGTCAATGTCACAGATAAAGTTTCTTGGTGTCTTCAAGTCAGATGTCTTTTGCATAAAAGTGGCTTTTGTCTGTGTACTCTAGGATAAGGGCCTAATTGATGAAGTGCTGCTGAGATGGTTGTCCTCCTGGCAGTTTATCTCATCTCTGCAGAGGACACTGTCAGCATGAGTGTTGAATTCTAAGTGACCTCCTTCACCTTCACACACTCACCCTTGCTGGGTTTAGAAAAAGAGCAATTCTACAAAGAGTTTGGTGGTTTAATTGGTGGTTTGGTGGGGTTCTTCTAACTCCATGACTTGTTTTTGCCCAGATATCCAGTGTGACTTGCGGAAGCTGTGTGCCTTTTAAGAAAATGCACTCAGTGAATATATTTTGTCACAGAAATCAGGTTCTAAATACAATTAAAACAAAAAGGGTTGATAATTTGGAGTACCAAAGCAAAGGGTCAGAAACATGAGGCATTAGTTGGTTTTATTTTTGATTGATGGAAAAAAATTGTAACCATTTAAAATGCAACTTCACAGCAAGAAAAAAGCATGCACAAAGTGATAACATCCTGAATGCACACCTCTAATATTTCATTTGTTTTTGCTGCCTAGCCCCATAATGAATGGCGTTCTTTCTTCTCTCTCGTTTCCTCTGCCCAGCTTTCAAACACTCATGAGCAGCTTTAACAATCCATACTTTACACACATGCACAGATAATAATTTCCATTTCCATTTTAGTACATACAACTGAAAGAAACTGAGTGTAATAAAAAAGAAAATAAATCATAATATCGTGTCAAATGTTTCCTCCACGAACAGTCAAATATATAATTCTGTGCCAGCACTAGAAGAGCTTTGCAATTGGTCTCAACCTTATGGTTTCCAGCTGAGCTAGTGTAACAAGTTTTAATATCGACAAGTAAAATAATATATACGCCTGTCATCAACCTGTAAGCAAACAGGTAAAAAGCACTGGGAGTACCACGTGTTCCTATGTGTGGAAATTGTCTGACAGCAGCCAGCAACACCTTTGTCCAATAACTTCTTATTGTTATAGTCAAAGATATAGGTTATTCATCACAGTGGTGCTGAAACCTCCCAAGCTGGTGCTGCACATGCTGAGAGGTGTGAGTGTGCATGTTTTAGTGTGTCCTTGTATCAGTAGCACCTGCCTAAATCCCTTAAATGCCAGCACCAACACTATATATATATTTTTATCCCTTTTTCCATGTCCTTGATTCCTGACACTTGAGCACAATGGGAAGTTTGACTTCCAAGGACATATTGATGCGCGCACCCCCCCAGCCCCAGTTTCCTTTTTTTTTTCTCTGTTTTCATTGTGAAATAAAACTCAACGCAGCATTTCATCTACTACGCTCCTCCCTGGAGATGGAGGCCTAGTTTTTGCTCCCCATATGTAATCAACCTCTCCCCTTTCATTAAAGTTAAACCCTTAGTGCAGAAGGGAAGGAGAAAAACCTTAGTCACCAAATGTGCAGAATATCAATTAGACAAGGAGTTTGGATACAGGGAGAGGATGTAGGGAGGGGATGACAACAACAGAAAAGGTGCACACACAAAGAGAGAGAAAGCTGGAGATTGTATTTACTGGATATGTAATAAAACATGGGGAGAAAAACTGACACGTCTTTTAGTCTGATTTCAAATTCACACCCAACATTTTAACTCTTTTTTTAATTGTTGTTTTTTTTTGTTTGCTTTTTGAAAAAAATCTGTGACTGTATTTGACTAACAAAGAAATGAGAGAGCCAGTAAGGCACAAGGCTGTGGCTATCTGTCTGGTTTGGCTCTCCAGATTTGTTCTCGTTAGGCCATTATTGCCGTTTAGTCTCAGCTGCCTGCTCCTACAACTGGCAAACCAACCAAACCACTGTCCTCCTCTCCTTCTGCCACCACCATCATTGTTGGCTCTCATCCGCAGTAGCAGCTTAACTGTGAGCTCCAAGTCAGTGAGTCTCTGAAAAGTAAAAAAAAAAAAAAGAAACATCTACAGGGTGTGTGTGCATTCTTAGCAGGAGCTTATGTGACTGCTGGAGTTCAAACCCAGTCTGTCCTTACTTTAGGTATTTTTAATGGAATATCCAAAAATGCAACCATCAAATGTGCATTAAAAGACAACACGGCATGCTTCATTCTTGCATCCTGTTGCATCATTATCACATTTTAAATATGCTTTTAAAGGTGGATGTTGTTTTAGCTGTATTTATTCTCACAAATACCTTGTGTTGTGATACAATGCCCTACAGTTTATGCTCTAATTCCCTACCGGCTTAGCACGCTACAGATGTAACTGTGTGTGTTAGAACGTGTTGGCAGGCACCCTCTTTCACACAGCGTGGGCTAAAGACTTGGCTGACGAAGACAAGCGAAGGGAGACACGTTCCGAAATGGAAACATCAGCTTGCTTCAACCAGACGGGTGCAGAAACAGGACAACAAGGGAGGTAGCGAGGGATGCCAGAGAATGTAGGAGCTCTCTCCTCATTATGACTTTTTTACTTTTTTAATTTTCAGGCTTACACGTTTTCCCACAGGACTGGCTTTTTCTGTTTGTCAGTCTCCCCGTCATCGAATGTTCTCCTTGTCCAGGCTGCGCTCCTTATGTTTTTAACATTGCTCCTCGGTGCTGATTTCTAACTCCACGCGCCAATCTTTCTCAAGATCGTCAGGCAGGTTAGCAGCTGCTGGACGAGCCACTCAATTCTGATTCGCACGTGGAGCCAGCGTGTCTATCAGTAGTTGAATAATGAGCTCTTGATGCCAATTTGGGAGCAGTGTAGTTTTTTTTTGTTTTGTGGGTGGAGTGGTGGGCTGTTGGGTGGGGGAAGTGCATTTTGGATAATATGCAAAACGAACAAAACGAGCAAATGAGGAGGAGGAATGAAGGGTGCATTCTTATCTCTTAGGAGAATATTATTTAGGCTTCATTACTCCCTGAAGAATGCCCCACAGAGCTCTGAGCCATAAAAATGTTTTTTTCCTTTTTGCTTATGAATATATTAAATGATAGATTTTACATTCTTCCTCCTTCATCACTTGTGTTTTCTTTCTCTTTATTGATTGTTGAAGCTAAATGCTCTTTATCTCCCCTTTCTGGAGAGGAATAACTATAAATACACAGTGGGTTTTCTTTTTTTGGTCCCATAATTGTTATATATCTTCTGATCTTCTCTTCACATGCTGTTCATATGTTTTCTAAAACTTCAAGTCTGTAATAAAAACGGTGTTTTATGGAAAATCACATCTAAGGTGTGTATATGTAACAATATATTAGCATCTCTATATTGGGTATTGCTGTCAAGTGGGTGTAATCAACATGATAAGATTTGTTAACGCTATAGCGCAGCAGTTGTGCTCTTTTAGGAGTGTTAGCCACAATGCAAGACCATGGCAAGCAACACTTACGTAGTGTTATATAGCCCTTTAAATCCCATCTACTGTCCTGATGAAATAAAGCATGTTTACATCACTGCATCTTTTCATGTCTCAGCAAATCATCACTCTGCTCCTCTAAACAGTCGCATGTTTTGTTGTGCTCACTCCCGGCACACTCAAACACTTAACTTCCTCATGTTAAATGGCCACTAATTCTCTGTATCAGGGGATTATGCATAATTGATTTATGGATGGGGAGTGAAATTACTCATCAGCTGAGAGAAAAAGGCATTTTGTCTTCCGGCTGGAGCGTGCTAAACAGTATTCTCAGATAATTGAGGAGATGTGCTTGTGCTCAAGGCCATCTATGCAGCCTATGTTAATGCAGTTCAATTCAGTAAAAACTGCTTGTCAAAAACTTTGAGAAATGGCACAATCAATACCTGCTACTAACGCTTTAAAGAGACAAATGGATGTGAGTATTGTTAGCAGGCCAACACAATATACAGAATACACAGATATAAATGTATACCGTACCCATAAAGCTATTCTCCTCTTTGTTGCTCAACTTGCTGTAGTTTAAGACTCAGAGCTATGAAATTGTCCCGCTTCATGCCAACAGACTGTAATAACCTTTTATACCGTCTCAGTTGGATATTTTCCCTCGTATGTGTGCGCGTGCACGTTTGTGTGTCAACAGAAATGTGAGCCAGCCCCGAACACTAACTCATCAAAAGTGATTCACTGTGGTAGCAAACAGTAGGGAAAGGATCTGTGTCTACACTACAACTGATATGGCAGATCCATTTCAGTACAGTTTGATGTTTTCCCTGAGCTCTGTGTTAATAAACGGCTGCTTTCTGAAAGTAAAGGTATGTCTCCCCTCAAGTTTCCCGCACAGTGATAGCATATCTAGACTGCAGCTGTTGCTAGGGTCTGTTGCTAGGCAACTATTTATCTACTATTATGGGATTTGGTGGAGCTCAACGGGGAAGTTAACTGGACAATTTGAAATTCTGCTTTGCACACGATTTGGCGTCAAATTATGCATATTCATGTCACAAGTGTGCAGATTTCACTGCAGTGCAATATACCCTTTTTTCTAAAAGCTTCCATTAACTTTTCCATCTCTGTTGTTTTCATTTCCTGCCTTATTTCTTCTCTCTTTCCTTTTGTGATGGTTTGCTCCTTCCTCAATAGTCTTCCTTCTGTTCAGATAGTAGTGTTTATTTAAAGTCTGTGGGCACATTCAAACCTGTAAATGGTGCACAACATTTCGATGTAGTTTCCAAGTAAAGGAAATGATGTGTTTCCTTTAAATGATGTGCAACATAAGCAACAGGTTGTGGAGTGTGCTTACTCTAGTTCTGTTTAAATGCATCAGCAGCGAGGTGTATGCAAACCCACTAGTATAAAAGGCATTACAGACAATGAATGACCTGCCACAGATCCAACCCTTGGGTAAGATAACAGGGTTTTTCATGCACCACGGTTTCCATTTAGAACAGAAAAAAAGAAAATCTATAACTTTCTTCTTGCGTTTTCTCAACCTTTCCGTTCAACGGCTCCTGTTCACGTCTCCTTGCTTGCCTCCTTGTCTGCACTTGGGTCCTCATTTTAAATGTAGCATTTCTGCCATATGCTTAAACCTGCTCACTCCACACACAGACATAATACACACACACACACACACACACACACACACACACACACACACACACACACACACACACACACACACACACACACACACACACACACACACACACACACATATTTCCTATTCCCCTCTCCGTCAGTTGATTGTTTCACTCATCCTCACGTGCTTCATAGGCGACTCCTTGACCTTCTCAGCCCATTTATTTAAAATATTACTCAATCTAATCTAACACACTCTACAGGGCTATGTGCACACCAATGCAATAAATACACATACACACACTGCCATTATATCATTGAGGTGGGCACTCAACTCAATGTCAACTCCAGCAGTGTGGGCTCACTGTTGGACAGGAAAAGGAGATGATTGATACCAGTCAGTGGCAAATTTGCATGCCAATAGGACTATGAATAGGCACTGATGGAGTGAAGGGGTAATTTCCTTGCAGACATATAAAAACATCTTCTTCTCCATCTGGAAGACAGACTATGTAAGATTTTTCTACTGGGCTCCATAGTTTTATATATTTATATATTTAATTAGTTGCATGACTTGAAGTTCTGACATAAACTGCAGTGGTTTTGGTGGCTTCACATTAATATCACATTGTGTTTCTAAAATACTGTTTATTTTAATGGTTTAATATACATTTTCCATAAAACACCACAGTTTCTGGACTGATAGCTTCACTAATGAAAAAAAAAGATCAATATCCATTACTGAAGAGTGTTAGTTAAGGTTAGGGATTGTTTTCACAATACAAAGTAATAAAAAGTAGAAACTAGTTGTGGTGAAAGTGGTAAGCCATAAAGCTTAGATTGTTTTGCTAAAAAGCATAGGCATGGTTGCGTTTATGGGTTTGTTTTAACAAGCTAATACTTGCTTATGGGCGCGATGACTGAAATGTAGTATGGGAAGTGCTTTTACCGAAACCGAACGCCCATAAAGACAATGGAAGAGAACTTGTGTGAGTGGAAATGTGTTTTTGTCCGTAAGTGTGTATGTATATGCTGTTAGGGCTTCTGTCCGAATGATTAATGATCCTGGAGGCTAAGAGGAGTGTGTCTATAAAACACCCCAGCAATCCTTTTCCCTTTTCTGCCATCCCTCATCCTTTCATCTTCTCCTTTTTTCCTTCAACTAAAATCCCTTTTTTTGCTTTCTCTCTGCCTCCCCTCCCGTCTCTGATTTATCTGTATTTGTCTCTGCTATCCAACTATAATTCCTTCCAAGCCTCTTCTTTGTGCAAAAGGTCTGGTGGCAAATAAATGAGGGACACAAAATTTTACAGCAAATTCACAGTCTCCCCTTTGCAACAATTAACACAGTTAACACCTGAGGGGACAATGCAAGAGGAGACAAGTAGGGACATAGAGACTGAGAAAAAGGAGAAACCCCGCTGAGTGGAAGACCGACAGGGGGGTAGTTTGACTTTCTCATTCAGAACAGCACAGTTACACGTGTTAATCCCTCGTCAAGGATCTAGCTGCATTGGTCAGTCTGTGCCAGCCGGGCAATAGGAATCTGGCGTTACTATCAATAGGAGATTATGGAGAGAAAACAGGAAGCTGGGAGTGTGCTCACTGACAGAGAGGGTGAACCATAACTTAGCTTTTGTTTGGTAATTATTCACCATGCTTCAGTGTAATTATGTTTAAATGACACTTTAGGCTAGAGTGTCTGGTGTTCAAGTACAATTGATGGTAATTTTGCACAAATAAGTAACAATTGGAGCTTGGATGTGGGGCAAAAAAATCAGAGGGCTAACTTCTTAGAACTAAATCTGCATATTTTCTGAGTTATAAAAGGCGAGGTAGAGATTAGTGCCAATTTAATGCATCCATCCATCCCTCCCTCACTTGCCTTCAATACATATGCTAACACTTTTGCGTTAAAGAAATCTGATATTGCATTTATTAGTTCACATCAATTAATGTTTTGACTTTTAGTCAGTTTTGGGGGAGTTTGTCAGCTCTGACTAGCTTTTTCTTCATAGCAAAGCAGCTCAAGTCGCCTGCTTTCAGAAATACTGCTCATTCTTGAGGCTTTTGAAATGAAATGATAACTGAGGTCATAACAATTGCATGCAGCACATTTATCCAGAGGAAATTATCATATTTATGTGAGCTAATTAAATATTACAATGGGAGAAATACTTCTAAAAACCAGCTGCTCACTTCAACGGCTGCTTTTCCTTTAACCCTCAGATCACAGCCAGCAACACACACTACACTGACATGGCATAAATGCCGCCCAGCTCCCGGCCTTTATATCATGGCGTCTTGCCCTTGTTTGTGCCAACCGCCTCATACTGTGCCAACTAACAACCTCCCTCCATACACCCGCAGACTTTACACACACGTAGCAGGCAACTGCTTCTCCCCCTCCAAAACCAGCTGAGATGAAAAGGCAGTGGATCACACAACTGCTAAACTTTGATCAATCTGGCAACAAGTGTAAATAGGATCATTAATAGGGATTTAGCAGGGGGCTGCCGTCTGCGATTAGACATACGCAAACACGCACATATGCTTTATTCAGACGGTAGTATTTTAAAAAGCCCTTTTTGCCGTGCACATGGTTGCATATGCAGACAGAGACGGTTCATTTTTCTGTTTCCAGAGATGAGCTGCAGCATGCAAACTGGGTACCAATGGGGCCTTTAATTGGGGTGTAATCTGAAAAGTGTAATTTGCCTTGAGTGGATAGAGAGATCTGACAGCAAGAGTAGAGGGAGGGACAGGGGGAGAGGATTACTATGAGGAAAAAGGGGGTTGGAAGAAGAAATCGCGTTGATGAGCATAGAAAATAAGATGAGAGCATGATGGCAGGGCAAGGGAAGAGGGAAGGAGAAACACAAAAAAGACAAATGTATAACATAATATGAATGCAGTGACAGAAATCACAAGGGGGAAATGAGTCGGAGGAATGCAGAGCAGAAGGAAGAACCCAGCAAATAATGGTTCACAAGGGTGAGCTTTATGTATTTTCTGGGAATTTTATCATCTGTCACTCATGGTTGTGTCTGTTTTATGCTTGATTCTGTCGTGTGCAGCCCCTCCTCAGATTACAGCCATTTGCCACATTAGATCTGGTTTTTAGCGAAATCTCAATCCAATTTAAATCCACAAATTAGTGAGTCTTTCCCTCCCTAAACTCCTTAGATTCCTATTGGCACAACCTGATTAGATTGCTTTTACAACCCACAAAACCCACTGGTGCTGTGGCTTTCCAGCTGCAAGCCTCTTATCTATCAAACCGACTAATGAGTTTGAAGCTGACCACCACCAAAGCCAAGGCAGGGGGAAAGAGAGAGCGAAAAATGCGCCCATATGTGCTGAGCACGGTTGGTAGATCTCTATTCAGAGGTCCTACAGTTTGATTGTGGATATAAAATAGCAGGGCAACTGTGATCTTCCACCTGGAGTAAACGGGACTGTCATTTCAAAAAAGTCTCGTGTGCCAACTTTACCCAATCGGTAATGGCTTCTCTTGGATAATTTGATTTCCTGAGTCTTTTGTTTGTCCTCTTACTTAAGCACTTTACGATAGCATTAAGCACTTAAGCACTTTATTTAAAACGTGATAGCATTAAGTTATTTGTGGTTTTGAACCATTCAGTCATCGTTTACTCTGCAATTTGCTCAGCACTAGTAACAGATTATGACAGGAAACATAAATAAAGCAAGGACCAATGAATCTACTCTTCAATAATAACATTATCTTTATTCATGGGCTTTGGCTTCCCCTTTGCGTTAGGATCAATTATGGTGAGCATGTGTTTATCCAGCCAAGGTCATATAGCATCAGTGTATTGTTGAGCTTTTTTTCTTTCTTTTTTTTTTTTTTTTTTTTGAAAATGGCTCTGACCTCAACCCTCACCTTAACCTTCAGAACTCTGACCCCTGACCTGTGACCCGGCTTTGTCGTGAACATCATTGTGTGTTCAGTGAGAATGTCAAACAAGACAGAGCAGTAGAAGTGCAGCTGTTTAATGGGGCGACTAAGGCTTCACTAGACTAAGCTTGTGTCCTTCTGGTCTGACATCTTCTTTTATCCCCCCGTTATTCACATCCTCTCCCCAACTTTGCCCCCCCCCCCCCCCCCCCCCCCCCCCCACTTCTTCTTCTTCTTTTTTTTTTAATTAATAAAATAAAACGAGTCTAGCAGTTGGTATTTCGCTTTTGGGATGGCAGGATTCTCCCTCATCTTCAATTATTTATGCTCCTCACTCCCCACAGCTATGGGAGCTGGAACACACACACACACACACACACACACACAAACGCATGCATGCACGCAGCTTTGTGAATGCACGTGCCATGTGCTGGCAGTGATATTTTTGGGGCTTTGTTTTGGGAAAGGAAACTGGCAGTTTCAGTACAGAGAGTGCAATACGCAAGTGAGAGACTATTATTGGAGATGAAGGCAGAGGGACTTCTACTCCTCGCTCTCTCCCTGTTCTCCCTTTTATAGCAGTTGTGACATAATTTTCTAGACTTTAGACCTGCTCTCATATCATCACAATTCCCAATTCTTTTTTTGCCTGCTCTCTATTCAAGCGTCTACTTTATATTTCCAGCTTTTTTTAAATTTATTTGCCATCAAGGAGTGCGCTTCCCTTGTTTCTCATACTTTTTATGTCCAGTTCTTTATCTTTCATCAGAATGTTTTTTCCGTTTTCTCTTTCATGTTTTCACTCATTTGCTTTTCCTCTACAAGTCATTCATCTCTATATACTCTCAGTCTTTCCTTCTGTGTGCAACTCGGCGTCCCTCCCGTTCCAGTCCACCCGCACACATGTTCTCTCCCACTGCTGTGACAGTGTCTCTGCCAAGGTTAGGTAACAGTATGAGGTGTGCCCTGCTGTGCCACGGTGAATAATTCAGTCAACAGGATACAGGGCTACACTCTTATGTCAACTGAAATGACAAATTACAAAATACTGTAGAACGGGGAAAGTGAGGCATAGAGCCAGCTGTAGGCAAGAGATTCAGGTGCACAGAGATTTAGCTTCATTTACAAATAACATCAGCGTAAAGGAGAAATACAGCATAAGCAGTAATTGTGCTCACAATCCACAGCATCTGCAATAGTGAAGTTTCCTCCCACATCATAGTTTCCCATCGTGTGACATCTCAACAAATAATAGTTAAATGCGTCTGATTTGTTGCCATGAGCCAGTGCAATACTTCATTTAAAATCCTGCCAAACTGTGGGATGACATATGCGCTGTTTTAAGCAGTGAGGTACAAAATACTCAGTCTGGTGTGTCTTGTCGCTATGGAGGTGGGAGATTGCAGGAATAAAAATGTGTGTAAGGAGAGGAGATGAGTCAGTGGGACAGAGGAAGAGAGCGGAGGGAAAATTCAACTAAAAAAGGGAATCAAGGTGAATTACGTGGCGTTAATGAACAAAACACCCAGAAAAGGCCAGACGAACTGAGTGGAAGTGGGTGAAGAGAAAGGAGCCAATAAAGGATGTGTGAATGAGCGAGCGAGATAGGAATCTACATCTACCTGGTGTGAGTCATCTAGCCAGAGAGAGATGGGTCACCATGGACACAGCCACTGACCTTGCACTGATGCCCAATCTATTGATCCCATTAAAGCTATACCTTTGTGTTTCTCTTAGTCTTTCTCTGTAGACGCTTTCCCGTCTAGCTCTATTAATCTTGATGAGATCAACAACTCTGAAACCATCTTTGCCCCGCTCTCTTGCTTTGGTATCTGTAAGCACGAAATGTTCTGTCACTGCCTGGCCTTCTGCACTCCTACTTAGCATCAGTTTGGTCTTTTTAATGGCTGATTGTGTGTGTGTGTCTGTCTGTGTGTGTGTGTGTGTGTGTGTGTGTGTGTGTGTGTGTGTGTGTGTGTGTGTGTGTGTGTGTGTGTGCGTTTGTGTGTGTGTTTTAGTTTAAGTGCAACAAATGGCAAGCATTACGCAAATAATGATTAAACACATGGTTGGGAAATAATGCCATTAAATAACCTAATAAGCCAAACATAACAGAAAAAAACAACTATGTCTGTGTTTAAAAAAACAGCAGCCTTAATGTCTTGTTGATGTTTTTAAAAAAAATATTATCATTTTTATTCTTTTGCGTGGTTTAATTATTGGGGTTTTTTTGTACTTTGTCCACCTCAATCAGACAGTAGGTTTCCAATATTTGCCTCTTACTAATTGGGCTCACTGGTGAGAGCATCTCTAGATTAAGTAAAGGCCATCAACAAATTAATGTGGGCTTGGATGTATATATTTGTGTCCATAGAAGAGAAGTACTGTCCAATTACTCACTAGTGAAATCATTTGCAATTAGCCCTCCCTTTGTACTAATGCAAAAGGTTATCATGCAAACACTCACGCACATAAGGATTCTTGTTTAAAGTATTTAGTTATTTTTAAGGAGAGGGTGTCCTCCATGGCTTTACCTTTCTGTGCTGAGACTTGATTAGACGTTGATTAACACTCCTTGAACAACGAGCTCCTATTCATTTCCAATTAGCGCGATGCATGCAGACCATCACAAATCTATAACCTTCTTCTTGTGTTTTCCATCCCCACCCAAAATATCACTTTCTGTCTGTCTCTAATTTAAACACAGTTTTCATGGACGGTGCGTGCATGGCAACTGCATGCTTTGACAGGAGTTGCCATGGGAGAGCTTTTTAACAACTATGGTTGCCGCTGCCCTGTATTACTTATTAATTGGAGCTTCACCTCTTTGAGGATAGAGCTTGACTCTGCTCTTTGTTACCTAGTGAGACTGAATGCAAATTTCTTATATTACTCGCAGGAATTTTGAAGGGTTTAATTTTTATTATTCATACACATCTTTAGGATAATGTGTGTTCTCTGTTTGCATGGTGGATAGCTTATCCTGTTTTACTAGATAATTTTTGATGGTCATGGTTTTCTGAGCACCTACAAGCCAAATTAAATAAACTCCCTTTGATCTGATCCTGTATAACCAGACGACAGACACAACAGTATGCACAAGAGACACATAGGCATGCCTACAAATGCGCGGCTTTAGGACACTAGATACATGCACATAACTTGACGAATTCATATAAACAAATCTGTAATCTGTATCAAATAAAGAGGTTGATATTTTACCCGAGCGGCCCAAGCTATCAGTCCAGCACACATTCACCTTGACACATCCCATCATTCAAAATCAGAAACACTCAAAGCTCTATTTGCAGGCAATTTTATGCATTTTTGATCTGAAACTTGAACAAGCTCCTTTTCTCTCCATGCTGGCTTTCAATAAATTCAGATTATTTCCCGTGTCATTAAATGCTGAATTTGACTTGCAAATGGCCTCCTTGTGCTATCTATGAAGACGAGATGAATGCATAGTAGACACACACACTCATATACCCAGACCAACAGAGGCAGACAGACGGCACTTACATAGCTCATGTTTAATTAAGCGATTCGTCTGTGAGAGAGAGGGATGGGATGGTTGCAGTGTAACCCCGAAGTGTGTTTTCTTCTATAAACTTTTTCCTTTCACCACTCAATATCCTGTGGCCCTATAGGGGGCAGTACGTATTAGTGGCCTCTTTTGTCCTCTGCCAGCAGGACCAAAGTAAACATCCTCTTGGATTATCTTTCATTCTTTATCTCACTCTCTTCCTCCTTTCACCCCCACTTTCCTCACCCTCTCACCCACCTTCTCATCTTCTTTCACACTCACTCCATCTTGATTCTGCCTCTTTTTTTTCCTGTCTCAGAGATGAAAGCCTCCCCACAGCTCCTTTCACTCCTCCTGAAGCGGCCCAAATGAGGTAGCTTATCTGATGATAAGCCACCCCTCCCCTCACCAACCCCCACCTCCTTCTCCAGAGAAACACATGCACACAAGCACATATGCACACTTATTTATACACAGCTGAAAACAGCGCAATTCTGCCCGTGTACCCATGCACTTATAAACATATGCAGAAATGGAAAATAAGTGAATCACATAAGGTGTGCCTGGAGGCATGGCAGGCCTGGTGAGAGATCCGGGGGCCTGGCATTGTGGTGTAAGGGTCCCAAAGGGCGGTGGGTTGACTGTGATGTTGACTGTGAGGTTATTGGGCTCCACACAACATTGTCTTTTGGTTTGCTCTGTAGGGGGCATGAGGAAGTGCATGCATATGACAGCTTTTATTAAACAGTAATCCCAACAGCTGTTGTTTGGCTTCACATTTCCCCTTCCCCCAGTTCTCTTTCCACAGTCTTGCTTTTCTTCTTTTTTTCTCTCTAAGGTGGATTGTCTGTTGTCCTTGCCAGAGAAAATCCTTGAGGCTTCTTATTAAAAACTCCCAGCGCATTTATATACACATTCAAACACTTTTACATTTGTAAAGGCCTTTAGCAGGTAATGCAACTGTACCTTGGAAATATGTTTATTTACCACCAAAGAACTTGCAAGGAAATGCAAACTCCTAATGCAAAATATTATTTATATTCACTGACTTCAGACTCTGCATCGTGTTTATTTTTTAAAGAAATCTTCTAATAGACAAGCACATATAGTTTATTCCTTTCTTCTTTCCTTGCAAATCATTACATTGTCGGTTTGGTTTGAGGTAGATGTTCTGTGTAGCATCTTTGATGTGTTGCTCATGGATTGCTAAGGTCTTGTTCTGGGGTTAATTCAGTGTCGTTGTAGCCCGATGGTTTCAAACTTTGTTCACTAGGTTTTCTTGTAAGAGTAGTTTCCCTGTGATTGTTGCTAGGAAGGACCCTGATAACATGATGCTACTTTGATAGTGTTTCAGTATAAGGATGTCATGAGCCAGATAATGACCTGTGCCTGATGTTAACCAAATGGTGACAGTGCTGAACATATTTCTCAGTGAATCATTAGCACCAAAGAATCTCTTTCTTCTTGCTTTCCTTTAAAAAGTGGTTTAGCAAACTCCAAGTGAGTTTTCGTGTGCCTTTTCCCGGAGTGGCTTACGTCTGTCTATCATACTAACAAAATAAATAATTAAATAAATAAATAAAAATGCTTGTCTGATGAAGTGCACCTGAGATGGTTCAGATCTTTTCAGAGGACTTCTAAAGCTCTGTTAGAGTGGTTTCAAGGTCCTTCTTTCTCTGTTACTGCGTTTGGATGGGTGACCAACTAAAAGAAAATTCCTGGAGCATTTTTTTTCTACTTCAAGAAATATTGAGGGTACTGTGCTCCTGTGAAGACTCAAAACTCAAAGAAATATTTAATAATCTTGCACTATCTTAACATAGTTTTACTGTAGTGATCTTCCTTGGCTCTCCTTGGCTTCCTTTATGACTTTGCTTGGTTTTCCCTTCAACCCATTTATAAATTTAGTTCTGACACACCATCCATTTCTTTTCAAATGGAAAGAACTTTTTTTTTTCATGGTATGTCTTAGGATAGGATATGCTAATAGGAAATTGCCACTTTGCTTACAGTGTTTAGTGGCCCAGTCCAATTAAACAAAGTACTGGGGCCCTGTGGAAGTGACAAAGTTCATTTGGGATTAGAAGTATATCTCCCATGTGTATATTCCACATGAGAAATGCATGTGTGTGTATGTCATATAAAAAAAAAAGTATTGCCAAATCCATTTCTTGACAATGACAAAATGGTGAATGGCCCACCCCTAATACACGTCACGTGGCTGTCTTTTCTAAAGTTCAATCCATTTTTCAGTTTTCCACAAGTGAACTTAATTCCTAGATGTACTCCTAGCACATTTACAAGCCAGTGCATGCAAAAAGTGAGGTGACTCTGTACATACAGATTTTCTTTCAGATGTGTCTTTGCTCTGTATGATGTTCAGACAGCAAGTGACACTTTTAGGTCAGCTGGTGTTCAGTGGAGGTGTGTGTGTCTGTTTGTGTATTACTACACCCTTTAATGTAGCATAAGAATTAATGAGTCAGAGTGCAAAGGATGAAAGTGCAGCTGTACCCGGGCACCTGCACTCGGCTCACACACATGCGAGAACACACGACCCCTCTACCTGCAGCTGGCTGCTGATTGAGCTGTTTCTTTCCCAGGGGACCCTCCTCAATGAGGGACACGTGTGTCTACCTCACTAATTATGCCCCCTAACGCCAGCTTGCCAAGGGTTCAACCATTTTTCCTTTCTTGCTCCTTAATAAGAAGGAAAATGTGGTAGTTTCATCTGTCTCCATATATCAAACCATGCCTTCTTACGTCCCTCTGTTGGCCTCCCTCCCTTCCTGCTCCGTGTCTGTCACCCAGGAAGCGCTGTCTCACCCCAGCTCTCTCCCCCAGGCCTCTAACCTCTCCCCTGGGTAGCATGTGAAGGAAGGACCCAGGCTTTGTCTCCCTGTCTAGTCACTGACATCAACCACAAGGGAAGAGAACTTAATGATGGGTTCAGCAAATGCGCTTACTGGCTCTAACCCACATGGGTGTGGGTGCACACATGCATGGGCATACACACACACCCCTTTCTCCCCCTTTCTACTTCCCTCTGTCTCTTTCTCTTTCAGTGACAGGAATGACAATAGTGCCGTCTGTTCACCATATCATTAACATGTCCCCCACTGTACTCATACTGTTGGATATATAATTAAAGGTTATTTTAATCATCATACATTTTAAGTACAATACTTAAACCAATAAACTGGATTATTCACTCTTTAGCTGTCTGAAAACGATTAAAGCTTATCATAATTATTGGATCAATAGTCACAGATGGGTTAAGTGTTTCAAAGGAGGCAAATAAATTTTCACAAATTTCTCAAAGTCATTCAAATACACGGAATCATTTAGCCTAAAGACGATTTTTTTCCCTGTATTCTGATATATTGGCCTTTAACTTTTTAAGTGCACGAAGCAGGTGCTTTATATGGTTGCTCCCATTATGTTTTATGGCAGGATGCACAACATTTCACACCATTCGCAGGAAAAAATGTTGCGTTTCGCCCTCACCGTGGAAGGTAAACACAGTAACCTGGAAAGAAAAAAAGGGCTTTGTTTGAGGAAGATTTAGGACCAATAATTGAAAATTCATCGCAGCATGTTATTTCAATTCTTCCTGAATATATTTGTTTTGTCTGAGATGATTGAGCTCAGAAATAAAACAAAATAATGAACTTACACATTGTAATTAAAACTGTATTTACTCGATTTTTCCCATGGATGCATCATTTATTCCTTGAAAGTCAATGACATTATAATATGACTAATTGGAAAGTCTGTGCAAGATTTCAACTCCAAACTTTCAGAAGAGTAACGCTGAACTGTGGCTGCCTTCGCCTGAGGATGACCCAAAGCAGTTTTGTGACTTAGGTGTTTTACAACTTTTCTGCTGGAATTGCATGTTTCAAATGCTTTGTGAAGATTTCAAATAGCGTAGAACAGGAAATGTGCAAGAAGGTGTAAATAAATCACTGAAAAAAACATCTTGCTGAAGTTGAGTTTGTGTTTGCTTGGAAAATGGTTATCTCAAGCAGACATTCTGTTGTGAGCACTAATGAGAAATCAGACATGGCTACTGGATGCTTTAGTTCATGATGGCCTGGACAAGAGATGGACATTGCCCTTTTCTCTGCTGTGTTTGTTTGGCTGTGTGTTTTGCAGGCTGTCAGCCAAAGGACGGGGGTCAGCGGTGGTGAATGATAAGCTGAGCGTGTGGTGTAAATGTCTGGGAAGATTTGCAGTTGACAGAGGGTTTAGATGGCCTTGCCTTGGAGCTTTTGTGTCTTTCTGCATGCCTGTGGATTTTTATGCACTAATCAATTTTCAGTCCTCTTTTTTTTTTTGCTTAGCTTTTCATGTATTTAATTGTGTTTCAAATTCTATGTTGAATGCTGCCTTCAGTCGCCTGCTGTCCTCTGTCTAATTTGTATTCTTGATCACGTAGTTGAGTGTAGTTTAACTCTGTCACTTTTTTGTGTTTTGGTCTAATTGCAGCCTGAACAGCAGTCCGCCTGTGCGTGCGTGCGTGTGTGTGTGTGTGTGTGTGTGTGTGTGTGTGTGTGTGTGTGTGTGTGTGTGTGTGTGTGTGTGTGTGCGTGTGTGTGTCTGAGTGTCTGATTCTGGCCTCTGGCTCTTGTTCTCTCTACAGGCAGTCTAATGAGCACACAGACTTCTGTGGAACACACAAATACAACTGTAACTGCTAGTACACACACACACACACACACACACACACACACACACACACACACACAGCTTGATTGGGCTGTGCCAGTATTTTTCTCTTCAGTCTAATGAGCAATGCTGGACAACCAGTTTAACAATCATATCTCTTTTTCTGTTTGTCTGTTTACACTGGAAGCTGTGAGCCAATGCTAATTCAACATTAAACTCCATACAGCTTGATGAGCACTGTTTTACTGCACTGCTCCTCAGCAGCGCAGCCAAGCTGAAGAGTGCAATATCTTAGAGCTTTGTTGGGTTTCCTTGTTATAATAAGGTACTTGAATCCTGAAAAGGAACAGCACCGAGGAAACTGGGATATGGGTGGAGTGGTTTTGCTTCATAAAGACAGCTGTGGTTTTGTAAATGTGCTGTTAGGAAAAAGTGTAGGACTAAAGTCAGAGCCATTTGTTGGAAAGTGAGTGATTGAAGCCAGATTTCTTTGGAAGCTGGGCAACTTTTATTGCAAAAACATGTGTGTTCATGTTTTTGGCTGATTTCCTCCATGTATTGCGCAACTGCTGAGCACTGTGTCCCCAAATGGCCTGCAGTAGGTTTCCGTTATGTCTTCTGATTTGTGTATTTATTAAGCAGGTAAGCCAGATTTAGCATGACAGGCATGCTCTTCTGCCATTATTGCAACTCTTCAACATAAGACACTTGACCTTTAGGTATAGTCCTTAGATTACATGCTTTAGCACTCTAACTGGGTCTTCTGTGTTTTATTTGAAGCGCACATTACTTTAAGTGTGTTAAATTGTAAATTAAATAGATTTTTAACAGACTAAACATTACCGCCCATGTGAGCGATGCAGCATCTGGATTTTCTAAGAGCATATTTTTAACGGTTAAACAATTATTGTATTGTTTACACTAATAATCAAACAGTGTCCCGGTGATTCATGCGTCTGTTTGCACCACAGTTTACTCTTCAGGTTTTTTTCTACTTTCAGTAAGCCTTTAAAGTAGCTTTCTGTGGATTACAGGCTTACAAAACCTTATAACTGTATAAAATTAGTCATAGTTCATCTCTCTTCCTCCATCCTCCCTTCTTTCCCCTCTGGTATGTCCTGATTTGTCTTTTGTTGAATACATCAACAGTTACATCATCAACACTTAAAATCACTCTTTATAGATTCACGTGAAATTAGGGTTCTTTGATAACAGTTTGTCTTTGTATATGAATATCATTATTATCTGTTGTGTGTGTTTACATGTGTGTTCCAAGATGAATGGTATATACTAATCATAGTGACAGTTTTAATCATTTGGCACAGAGACGCATGTGTGTTTCCCTGCAGTGCTTCAGGGAGCATGTCACTTGGTTTGACCTGTGGAGTTTTGCCACCAGATGTCTCCAGCTGGCACTACTGAGGACATATGCTGCATTTCCATCCTTGCGGTGTGTGTGTGCGTGCACACGCTTTGGCACTTTCAATAAGCACCAGTGTTTTTTCTTTCCCCGTTATTGCTTTTGTCTTCTCATTTCCAGTCTTCTCTTCCTTGCTTCTTATTCTTTTCCACTGTTGTCTTTCTGATTCTGCCATACAGCGCTCCTCCACATCTATGAATATTTTCTAAATAAGCAGTGCCGCTCTGCGTTTAAGTATCAAGACCAGTGTTGTTGTTGTATTAAAGAAAATTGTTTGGCCCAACTCCCAGCTGCTTTGTGCCGTAACTCACCCCTAGGGGAAGCAGAAAGAAAAAGCGCTTTATAATATGCCCTTATGTGAGTGTTTGCACTTTCTCAATGTGCAGGCAAACACATGGGTGTGAACACAGTGTCACATATGAAAATGAATAAGAGTCACTTGCAGTATAGAAGACCTTTTTGGTTCGTCATCCTCTCATTCATCATTTATGAAGCCATTTATTCTTCAGCATGCACGAGGATGTTCCTTTATTTTGTAGTTTTGAATTATTCAGTGGCTTGTTGTGATGGATGTTCATGATGATAAGTAGATAGTAACACACATGTGCACGAGCTTGCACATGTATACTTTCAAACACTCGGGGAAGATTCCCCTTTGTGACCTGTGGGGATTCCTCTTCCGTTGTTTATCACTGTGCTGTGTCAGTATATCTCCCATGGTAGAAGAAGATGAATCATAGGCTTGCCTGATCATGTACTGTTTAGGTGCAGCACCTTTTGAGTATCCACTGTTCCACAACTGATAATCACGTGTATACAGTCATGGCTTTTGTATATTGGTGAAATATACTTGTCCCTATTTTTCTAAATAGACTAGCTATTCAGCTGTTTTCTAGTCTTATTTATCAGTCAAAGAACTTTTCACTTCAAACTATATTCATCCATTCACACACTGCTTTAGTGTGTGGATACAACTGTTTATGACACACATACTGATGCATCAGGGTAGTTTGTGGTTCAGTATTTTGTCCAAGGACACTTTGGACACTATCTCCTGCCATTAGTGAACAGCCCACTCTGGCTTCTGAGACACAGCTGACCATCTGAACAAAACTGCTGAACTTTAAACACATGTGTGAATCATCTGACCTTATCAATACTTTAAAATGTAACTGTACATGTGCACTTGCTCAAAAGTAACAGTACAAAGACAAAAACTGTTGTTTCTGCTTTCCAAATGGTGCACACATGACCATTCTTTTCATTTGCACTAGCTTTCTGGGGCTTTATTTCTAGCACAGCAAAGCAAAAAATAAGTAAGCAGATTGCAAGTGTGACCAAGCCCTTTCTCCACTCTGAACTCGCCGTTCCCTTATTGTCTGATGGAAAGCTACCTGGTCTCCTGTGGTCTCAAGTGCCGTCTCCTTTCCGTCGTGTCGAGACAAACAGTGATTTGTTCCATTGTGTTTGTTTACACTTTGTTACATCATGGCACCTTTCACCAGTCTCTCCTGTTATTAGAACTGATTTGTCTTTGTCTGGTTCTGTGCTTGAAATCGGAGCTTTGGGAAGTGATAGCGGGGTAGAATTTGAATATGTGTTTGTGTTTGCGTGTATGTATGTAACTTGTTGCAAAATCCACAAACCATGGTTTTTACCACTGTCTATTGTAGATTTACTTGTTTGTGGTGTGTTGATTTTCTTACTTGCAACAGAGAAATGATGGTGGCTAGCTGATATGTAGAGCTCCGGGAACAATGATATGGAAGACATCTGCTTCTTATGATGTCAGTGAGCACTTCAACCTAATAACATAAAAAAAAACCCTGCTAGAACCTTTCAACTTTATTATTAGCTCACATAAACAGATCAGATATTTGCTCTGCTGGGAGTTGTTTTCACTCTTTTACTCTTAAAATGTTGCTTTCCCCTTCCGTCTCTTATATACAGTAGTTAAACATGACTACATTTAAAAGATGGTATACTGTACCTTCATTAATAATGAAACACACACATTCATGGACACACAAGGTCCCGCTCTGCACTGATGATAACCTCCCAGTCCTAATGTATCATTCATAAGTGGAGAGACATCTGAATTTTAAATGGCTGGAATCCTCAGCCAAATTACTCAAAGTTGTTATGGTGGTTGGTTTGTTGCTGGAACTACATTTTGGGGCGATCGTGGCTCAAGAGTTGGGAGTTCGCCTTGTAATCGGAAGGTTGCCGGTTCGAGCCCCGGCTTGGACAGTCTCGTCGTTGTGTCCTTGGGCAAGACACTTCACCCGTTGCCTACTGGTGGTGGTCAGAGGGCCCGGTGGCGCCAGTGTCCAGCAGCCTCGCCTCTGTCAGTGCGCCCCAGGGTGGCTGTGGCTACAATGTAGCTTGCCATCACCAGTGTGTGAATGTGTGTGTGAATGGGTGGATGACTGGATATGTAAAGCGCTTTGGGGTCCTTAGGGACTAGTAAAGCGCTATATAAATACAGGCCATTTACCATTTTGAATTTACGACAGCAGGGCTTTAACTTATCTCAGTTTCTTTTGGACATCGTATAATTGGAAGAGGACGATTCGATATTACTTAAAACATTCTAATATAGTGCACTGATCTAAACTTTGCGTCTTTTGACAACTTAGTTGGATCCACAAATGTGATAATGACTTCATTAGGTACTCCAGACAGCCTCTAAGACAAAGTTAAGATTTTTCAGACCCAGTCCGCACTAGCAGCTATTTTACCCATGGGGGACTTTCCCGCTCTCTGTTAAAGGTTGTGATATAGTCTTCGCTATTTCTGAAGAGTTTAAAGAGCCAACATCCCTAGAGATCAATTAATAGTTTATACAAGAGAGGAGAGAGCAGTGAAATTGCCATCTTAGTGGTTCACGCTCTGATGTTCCATCGCCAACATTTGCTTAATTAAGCCAAAAATATCTTTAAAGATTTCACGACTAAAAACATTTTTGTTTGTGTGTTTGCAGGTTCAGAGCCGAGTGGGTTTTTTTTTTTTTATATTAATTTGACTTTGTAACAGAGTAAATTTCTGTCTGAATTTATGCAGTACTAAATCAGTTTAGTGAAGAGGCGAGGCTTTTGCTGTAAGAAAAGAAGGAGTCTAAAAGTTGAAACGCCCCTATAGAGTGTGCTTCCTAGCTCTAGTTATACAAAGTTTGTGAAGACAGAATGTTCTTTAACCCTGTAGCTAAAATGGTTAAATGCTCTGCACTGCAACAACCTGCAGGCTAAGCATATAGAGTATATCTAGGTCACGTGTGAATAATTGCTTCATGATAGTACTCTTGGCAACTGCAGAAGTTCCACAAATTTCCCTTTAGTGTTAGCTTAGCACCATGGACAGTGACCAGAGAAGCCCCTCAGATTGGTATCAACAGTACCACGGACAGCAGTCATGGAACTGGGCTCATTTTTATGCATTCCACCTATGCATATCATAGAGACATTCAAGAGAAGTGTGCAAATTCTTCCTGTGCCGTTGTACGGACCCAGCTGCAAGTCTCGTTCATTTATTTTCTTTAAATAAATGAAATGCTTACAGTCCCCGCAGTTCTGAAAACATAATTGAATTTGCCACAATTATTTGGCGAAAAGGTTCGAATTTGTTACAGCAGCTACTGCTGGCGCTTGTTTTATTCCTCGTGGGTTTCTATAATCTCTTTAATAACATGAATTTATTGAAGAAAGTGCTCCACCGGCACTGCACTGGTCCTGTCAAGGTTCAGTGGATGCTGATACTGCAGAGGTAGTGGCTGTTGTAGAGTGCACTGTAAAGCATACAGAAGACCACAGAGTGCAGATATAAACGCGCGAGTCGTGATAGTTTGGTTTCTTCCAGAGGGAAAGACGGGCTGGCAAAAACAACTAAAGCAGTCAGGGAAAGGAGTAAACATAAGAATAGTAACTGCATATCACTGGGTCAGTCCTGTAAACAGTTGTAATGGCTATTTTACACTTTATATTTATATTTTAGACTTTATACACAACGATTTTTATTGTGGTGAACCACAATAAAATCGTTGTGTTGTAAGATTTTTAACAAATTCTTCAGCACAGATTTCATTTTTCATCGGCAGATCAATTTTTCAAGTGCAGGTGGATATGTCGTATTTCCTTTGAACTTTTGTACATGATTTTTTTATAGTGCTTGTTTACAAGTGCATGTGATGGATGCGTATGTTTTAATGCTGCCTACAGAGTGCTGTGTAACAGTACAGTGAGGATGCTTGTAGAAACAGAACCTTTGAATAGTTTGTATTTATTAATATTCCTAAATAAAGTAAACACAAATAAAAGTAAACAGAAAAAATCTGCAGACAGTCAATATTTGAAGTGATTATAAGCCTCAAGGCTGTTTGGGTGGCTTTTGTAGTCCCAGATGGACTTTCAAAAAGGGCTCTATGACAGCCATAACATTTATTGCGTAACATCTTGTTAATGATGACATGTTATTACAGGCTTGGATTTATGTTTGTGGTCATTGTGTCATGCCACAAAAGGAATTTGGGGAAGATCTGATTTCTACCCTTGTGTATCGGATAGCGACTTTGTTAAGATGGACACTATTGTACATGTGGGTTAGCAACATATTATATCTTTACTGAACTTTTAATAGATTAATATCAGCACTTTCTATCTAAAACGCCTCTGTATGACATTGTGTTACAGAGGTGTTTTAAACAATGAACTGTTAGCATATAAAATCATGTACTGTATTTCTTTCAGTGTTGTCACTTACAGCAGAAACTGTCTCTGTCTGTAGTGTTTGATTTTACATATGTGAAAATATGAATTATTTGTTATAGCATTATGTCACTGTATAGAAGATTTTATATGTAATTAACTGTATCAAAGGCACATGTAATTGCACACAGAAACTCTCCAGAGATGGAGCATACACCTGCTTTTCTCTCATTAACTCCATGCTCCATGCTATTCTTCAGCACCACTGCTTATGGCTTAAGCTGGCCACATGTGCCCAAAGACGGATCAGGAGGTAAACTCAAATCCCAGCAGGCTTCCTTGACCCCTACTTCCACAGACATCAGTGCAGTGCCAGCCGCTCACCTGCTTCTTCACCTCTCACACAAACACCTGGGAAACAGATGCTTAACACTTGGACCATGGGAAGCTGCTAATGCTGTGATGAATTTGTCTTCCCCACTTCCCTGTTCTTGTTTGTAACCCATGCTGGCTTTTTATTGGTTTCCAAGGCTCCATCCTTGCTCTTAGTCTCTTCCCAGCTCCAAGGAGAAAACACACTAGCGGTTTTGACTAGTCTTAGACAAAGTCAAAAATGGTATTCCCATGTAATACTCTGAAATAATGAACTTGGGTTTGGTTAATCAAAAGATATGCAGTTCATTTCCTTGTCTTAACCCTGATGGCAAGTTCTTTGTGTTCACTTGAGAAGTACACTGGCTGGAAAGATCTGATATGTATTTTCATCATACTTACAAGGGATGTAATATTCCTTTCATAAGGGAGTGGTATTATTAAAACATGAATAGATTGAGTAACCTTGAGATTCTGACTCCCAACACTTCACGCTCTCTTCACCGTTGCCATGGTGATGCTGCTGCAGCGCCTTACAGTGTACGACTGTTTTTCTCACAAGCTCGGTGCAGTTTTCATTCCAGTGGTTTTGTTTTCTCTCAAACTTTCCACCTGCATGGAGATGACCCAACTGCTTGTGAAGCCACCGCTGAGAGGGAGAGATAAAACTGTGATAGCATATATTTGAATGTGCACACAGGTCTGCATCTGTGCACATATGCAATACAACATAAAGTGACTTTGCAAGAGAAATAAGCACGATTGAGTGTGTGATTATCAACATGTGGTCAACTCATGTGGAGTTTCACCTCTCACTTGGCAAACTGTCTACAGAGATAAGACTTGTGCATTGTATATGTGTGGGTAGATCTGTATCTCCGCTTGATGGAGGCTACTAGTGTAGCATGTTTATGTTATTGGAACCAATACAGCATATCATTACATATATTTGAACATTCTCAAAGAGGACTGAGCGTCATACATTGTGCTTGATTTACTTTAAAACTAGCAAACAACATTTGCAATGCATTTCTTTGCTGCTCTATTGTATCTGCTGTTTGACATAACACAAATACTTGTGAATTCAAGGCCATTTTAATGAGGGATGGTCTCATTTTGGGGGCTTTTTCACTGTTGCTAGGCAATCAATCGCAGTCAGCTGGCAGATCCTGTCGGCCCTGATGCTGCTGGCATCATCATCAAAAGTAACATCACTCTCTCTCTTTTGCTGTGGCGTCATATGTGACTAGTGATGTCAAAGATATAGAGTGAATAATTAGGAAAGAATCAGGTCAGAGACCAAGAAAAGACATGTTTCACAGAAATGTTTAAGGTTTTTTTTTTGTTAATGTTGTTGTTTAACTGCAATTAAAGATTTCAGATTGAGTGTTTTTCCATGGCTACTGCATTTCACTTATTGCTCAAAAGGCAGTTTCTGGCTTTCATTTCCATCTGTCTTTGGCCATGGTAGCAGTATTCAGCAGGAATGGCAACACCTGTCAACAAGTAATAGAGAACAGGTGCTGTCGCACCATAGGAGACAAGCTGAGTCACTATCCACTGCCTTTCACACACATATCCAGTGGATTCTTCTTGGTATATGACTCATTTCATTTTATACCGCTGTCATACTGATATATTTTCTTAGTATCATCTTAAAATGAAACCTTCTAAGCTTTTTTTTTTTTTTTTTTTTTTTTTTTTAACATCTTTTACATCACAGATGATTAAAAAAATGTTGTTTTATGTGTTAATCAATAGTATATTGATTCTGGCACCTCACTTTTTCATCATTGCAGTGTTTGTGCAAAATATGTGCAAAGATTCTTTATAAAACAGTATAAACTCACCGAACTTAAGTCTACACTCACCTTACTCCACTCGCTTCTCAGCATTTCTGTATTGGATAACCTCAGGGGCTTATGTGATCTTGAGCTCAGCAACTTAGGCCTGTTTCTAACTGCTCTCTACAGCAGCTCATGCTGTGTCTGTCTGTACTGCAGTTCTAGCTAAGCCTCAACCCTAGGGAGCCTCTCTCCGAGATACCTGAAAAACAAGGGCGAAGGAAACATTTGGACACAATGCGAACCACGGATTCTACTAGTTGATATCTACTCTTTGCTGCTACTTTGCACTTCTGCTTTTCTGTTTCGTGTTGCATTATTCATGTCCTGTTCTTAAATTTCCTTCCCCCAAATTCTAGATTCTAGCCTTGGCTTGTTACTTCTTGTGTTTGCCACTTCTTTCTCCATATATCCTCACTTATTTCTTCCAAACTGTCCTTCCATTTTTTTTAATCTCCCCTTTAGCTCTGCCTTACACCCCATCAGCTCCCTCCTCTTCTGTTTCCTGCTGTATCCCAGCCAAGCTCCTGCTCCCTACTACGTATCTTTACCCAGACAGCGCTGCCAACAATTAGAACACATTACTGCCAATTGTGCCACCTGCGGCCCCCTGAAAGGCAGAAAAAGAGGAGAGGAGGGGACGGCACTCTGCCAGTGGAGGTGGGGTGGGTGCCTATGTGTTGGGGAGGTGGAGTGCTTTACAGCTTTCTGGATACTGCCACAAAGCACAGTGTTTAATTACCAATAAGCACTGGTTTAATCAGGGGCCTGAATGCTGCCGGATAGACAGACTGCAACTGTCGTCGACTTTGTGGGGGGTTTGGGTATGTAGGAATGGTTAGTGTGTGTGTGTGTGTGTGTGTGTGTGTGTGTGTGTGTGTGTGTGTGTGTGTGTGTGTGTGTGTGTGTGTGAGAGAGAGAGCGAGAGAGCACAGAGGTTTATGGCTAAGTTGCTTGGTTGTGGAAGAATGAGTGGAGTGCTTTAATAGATGGGGGAGGTGGTAATTGCATGAGGGGTTCATTATTGTTTTGAAAATAATTTGGTGGTTGCAGAAATGAGATAGTGGGAGAGAAACATTGTCTGTGCGTGTGTGTGTGTGTATTCACACCTGCATTTTGGCCAAGGACTGGCTCAAACCACGATGAATTGAATGTGTTGTTTGCAGCTTGAATGAAAGGAGTCTTTTTTTCAGGTCTTGTGGAGAAAACGAAGAGGTGTTTGTGAGGAGATTTAGCCCAGAGCCAAAACCAATTCACAACCACTCCACACTGGAGAGGGGTCGTCTTACCCCCCTCCCAACCTGCCCTTGAGATGACAGGCCTGAGCCTCCTGCTTACACAAGCGCACACATCCATATTTGATAGACAAGCATGATAGACAGTTGTATACTGTAACCCGCGGTGCTTGCGTAAAATATGAAAACACACACACAGTGCAGACTGAAGCCAGTGGCCAGATGAGAATGTAATCCTCTATTGTGTTTTAAATGGATCAACCTGAGAGCTTAGTGAAGGCCGTGGACTCTATACACACACACACACACACACACACACACACACACACACACACACACACACACACACACACACACACACAGTCATTGTTATGACTGTATTGTGTGGATATTTCAACTGTTTTTTTTTTTTGTTGTTGTTTTTTGTGTGTGTGTGTGTGTTTTGCAGCAAGAGAGCTACAGCTGGTCCAAAAGACTTGATTTGCTTTCCAGAAGTGCCCTGTATATGTGTGTGTGTTGTGTATAGAGCAAGTGCATCCCAGATGTTACACACACATTACCCTCCCCAATGAATAAATGATGCTGTGCCACACTGCTGTGACCGACCTCCCTCAGAAACACACTCCTATTTACGCCACTCTGCAGACTCAACCTCACACATGAGCACACGCATGCAGGGAAACGTTCATGTTTCTGCAGATGGGACACAGGCACACTCGTATGTGACACTTTGACTTTGGTCTTTGAAGAGCAGCTGTTTTCTGAAGTCCTTCTGTGCTGTCAGTTACAGGCAGTTTCCATTCACCCTCGTTCTGTCTCTACTCTTTCCATCCCTCTGTCCTTCTAACTCCTGAGTCGCTCCCGCCCCTCTCACTTATAGTCTTCTCTAGAGTCTCGGTGAGTAATTGCTCAGGGCTTCAGAGAGATGGAGGGATGGAAAGAAAAAGAGAGGGGGTGTATGAGAGCACATATATTAGTACACGAGAAACAGAGCAGGAGTGAGGGGAGGCTGAAAGGAGCAGGACTGAACGTATGTATCGGTGTGCGCGCATGGGTTTGTGTACCTTAGAGGGTATATATGGGTGGATGAGAGTAGAGAGAGATCGTGTGTAAGACACAAGGGGATCATTGATCTGCTGAAAGTGCAATGTGTGTGCTGAATTAGAGGAGCAGGCACAGGGCTTTGAGCTTGTAAAACACTCCCACAGTTATAGCTCTTAGCGCTCTGTCTCTCACTCACACATGGTTATAAACATGCGCACTCTTATGCACTGATCTATATTTGGGTGTTACTTACACTACCCAGAATGAGTGAAAGTGCTTTTATTTATGCTTTATCTGTGAGAATGAGGTTGTGGAAAAATATCACCAACCTTATTTAGACTGTGAAAACCTGTCTGCTGGGAAAATGTTGGTTTTTTTGTTTTGTTTTTTAATAACCGCTCCTTGCATTGGAACAAATGAGTCAGCCAGTAACAAAATAATTTTGCTAATCAACTTTTAGTTTACATAGCGGGCACACGCAGAAAACAAATTGGCAGTAACAAAAAAACAAAACACATAAAATTAGACAAATTCATCATAGGAACAAATTAAACTCTGAAAATTCATTGTCTTGAAATCACTTCTTAGTTATCGGCCTAAAAACGTTTCAATTTTAAACTGATTGAATAAAAACAAAACAAAAAACAAAAACTTCCTTCCTTCCCGCCATTCAGCCCAGATCCTCGGCATGTTACCAGCGAGACTGAACGGAGCTGTGAAACTCCTAATGGACACGATCTGTCTGACATGCATGTGCAATCAATATTAATTCTCTTATCTGAGAACCAGCCTCCATCCCATTGTTCAGCCGTTCAGTCATGTGTCACCTGCTTCAGCCTGATTGCAAGCCTAAGATGTCAGATTAGCTTGGTGACCAGTAGGAAGATAGCAAAGCAATTGGAGCTTATCTGTGGTACAACGTAGTCCAAGTGCTCGACAGCAGTGGAAGGCTCTGATTTTGGAAAATGATTTTGTATGGTTTCATTCATTCATTCATCCATCCATCCATAATGGTGACGACGGCTATTGTCATGATGGTGCTTGTGTCAACAGTTCTTTTAAAGCAAGGTGGCATATTATATTCTACTTATGATTTGGCAATTCTGACTCAAAAGCCATTAAGGGATTGTGATGCAAATTTAAATGAGTTTTAGTTCTAAGTGGGGAGAGGTTGTTTAGGTCCATATCAGTGAATGTTGACTAATTATGCCAGGAGCAGTCAATCTGTAATAACAGTGTGTTCTTGAATATATTTGTGCACCAAAGCATTTTTCTTCCTTATAAAAAGTTCACGCTAAAACTTTGAATGAGTAAAGGCTTGTGGCTATTTCTTCCACAGTAATTTCTGAAATCATTTCAAGTCCATGTAGTGTGCCGGTGGGATGGGGAGTTGTGTTGAGGGTGCTTTACTGGCTAATCCACTTATAGAAAATAAAATCCATAAACAGAAATGTGGAGAATCTAATTTGAATTCATGAATGTAATTAGAGAATCTAATGTTTTGACCACTGTAAACAGTCAGTTTTTATTATATTACAATACAGTTGATAATGGCTGTGAAACACATAATTATTGGACATTGGCATCATTAAGATGACCTCAAAAGAAAAAAAAACACTTGAAACAGAGTAAGTAAGTCTGTGGGAATTAAAAAAAATCCTAAAATACCGGAAGCAGGCAAAAGGCGTTTAGATCCAACCCCAACCCATCTGCTGTTCACCATTAACATAATGAAGTAGCTCCCATCTCCATACAAATTACTGCTTAAAGCTTTAAGAGCGTCTGGCAGCCCTAATATAGTGTCTCCAAACTTTCCCTAAGATGACTTATTGATTGTGCCAATCAATGGGCGTAAAAAGCCATAAGTGCATCTGGTAACCATAATGGTGGCACTTAAAAGAAGAATGGATGAGTGTAATATTCACTAACCATCATTGTGTCTGATGGAGGAGGAGGAGGGTGAGGTGGATAAAGGAATGCAGAGCTGGAGAGGATAGAATAGAAAGGAATAACCCTTTAATGTCATTGCACGTGTACAAAGAAATGGTGGGTGCTGCACACCAACTGTGCCAGAATTAAATGTAAATAGTACACAGCAGGAATAAATAGCAAAAAGGAGAAATATATGCAATAAAGCGGGATATATACAAAACAAGAGAAATTTATAGACAAATTAGAGAAAGGTACACATTACAGAACAAGTTGCAAAGTGCTTAGAAGTAGTGCAAAGAAAAGACTTGGTCTGAGTAGAGTCTGGGTATGAGTGGTGTGAGTGATGAGGGTTACTCAGACTATGGCTCAGATTGGTGAGGTGTGTGGTGGTGGGGAGTTCCATTATGACTTCATTTTTTTTAGGATGCTCAGCTTCAGGTTATTTTCTAAGTACCAGCGGGACAAGTTCTCTACATGTGCCCTGCACGCTGTCTCATCTTCATCACAGATGAGCCCAACCACGGTGGTGTCACCTTCATATTTGATGATGACGTTGGTTGGGTGGGTTGGTGTGCAGTCATAGGTGTACAGGGCGTACAGTAGGGGTCTGAGAATGTAGCCCTGTGGGGATCCGGGGCTGAGTGACAGTGGGGGGGCAGAGGTACTTCGAGGTACTTCGAGTCGGACTGATTGTGGCTAGTAAGCCCTCACCAATCTGTAGTTGGCGAGGGCTTGGATGCCTCTCCACACCTGGCGGGGGTTGTTATCAGTGAGGAAGGAGCAACTAAATACAAAAATCATAAAGGTAAAGGAGAGTGTGTAGCTGAGAGGAAGGAAGATGTAAAGCCATGGATGGAAAACGATAAGCAGTGTTGATTTTGAATAAATAAATGGAGAACCCTCCCCTTGCCCTTCTGTGACGGTGTTTCCGATCAGGAGCTGCATGTAAAGTGTTCTGATCGTTTTGGTTTTCGCATCATCGTGTCGGCCTCTGGTCCCGCTTCTGTGTGTGAATGATTAATGTGCTGGTAAGCAGGATGTCCTCTCTTCCATCAGCTGTGGCTGTCCTCCCTCTCTCAATCCATCAGTCTATCCATCCCTACTTCCATTCTTTGCTCCACATTTGCTGTTGAGTGGTGATTTGTGTCAGCTATGCTCTGATACCGAGACCCAGTTTTGAATATGAAGGATTGCAGATGGTGCACATTAGCCATGACAAGGCATTGATCCTCAAGTTTCTTTTTTTAAGCGCGTGGAAAGGAAATGGGTACATCGTAGGAAGTAACTAAAGTATTCCTTTAAGTAATTTTAGACACAGAACAGAATAATTTTATCATAACTTTGTGAAAAACACACTCTGTGGCAAGCTTTCCCTCAGTGGTTATGTTCTATTATGTGTCCTATTTGCTTCCCCCTATTTTTTTGTTTTTTCCACAGCCGCCAAATGTTCCCTTACTCTAAAAACCCACCTGGTCCTCTGCAGCTGTGTCACACAAAAGGCCATTTGGCCTCATCAAACATTTATCAACCCATATCGCCCTCCTTCTCCTTTCACCTACCTCTTATTTCTCTCATTTTTTTCTAAAATATTACAAAATATTTGAAATTTAAAAGTCTTAAAGGACTCTAAAAATTTGGAGATAAAGGGCACCCAACCGTTTTCTTTAAAATAAACTCTTTACTGCTCCGGATGGAGTGACTAAAATTTAAGCTTTGTAAAATAGCCATGGGAATTTCTCTTATTACACCGAACGAGCTGTGGATATACCTGCCCCAAGGGTTAAGGCTTTAGGACTGATTGATATGTACAGAGCCATATGTCTGACTGGGAAGAAGCAAAAAAAAAAAGAGAGCTAAAGCAGAAGGAAAATCCGATGAGGGCAGAAACAGTAAAAGAGCATTAGAGTGGAGGTGGAGAGGCCTTAGACCTAATCCTGAAAAGATGGTCTCACTTAGCTTTTAGATATTCTACCACCTCAAAATGCCCTAAAGGCCTTTGGTGGCGCATTCCCAGCTCATAAACTCATGCATGTTTTAGGAGGTCTCACCTCGAGGGAGGGGGGTAGTGTATTGACTGGTCTACAATACACAACATTCCATAGTGAAGTAGAAGATGGAATAAGAGCCATAGAAAGCATCCCTAAGGCAAACTGTAGCACTAGTACCCATCATATTTCATACTCCCTTATTCCCATCTCCTCCCACTACAAGCTCTCAAAACCCTATGAAGGGGGGGCTTCATGTGGCAAAGTGCTTGTCCTTTAATTGCAGCTGTTGTGTTTGCAGCTTTTTTGTCCTTCCTTTGATCCGTAAATGCTCTTTATCTTCTCTGGCAAGAATTACGTGAAACACCAATAGATAACTTATGTCTCCTGAGTGCATTCACTTCTGCATTTACACATTAAAAAATGTGCACACGCAAGAGGTCTGCAGGACAGCTCTCCGGTTTTATGATTTACAGGGACTCTTGGAGTCAAGTGGGCTTTGACTGATGATCCCAGCTAATAAGTAACCTACCATATGTTTAAGCGAATGACACTATTGATTACTAAAAGCACCAAAAATCCCCTGGTGCACGGCACGCATACACACACTCAAGCATGTGTTGATACAATAGAGATAATCTAAACACAGCAGGGAGATCGGGTATCACATTTTAGCAGGTCCCGTGTCATTTTTCATTCCATTTTGTGCGGTGCGGGCTCACAGCACACACACACCAGGCAAACAGCACATGTCTTGTAACCTTTTTTTTTTTTTTTTTTTTTTTTTTTTTAATCAGATTTTCAGCTAGTATTTAAAGCCAGCCATTATTTGATCATCTAGGTTTTCATCCTTTTTATTTAACTGAGCAACACGAATAATGCTGTTTCACTGAAGTGGCTTAATGGTGATAAGCACAACTTAATTTAGAGGTTCCTGTCTTAGATTTCATAAACAGAATGTTTGTCCAAGTTACCTGTTTGCAAATATAAATAATATCCAGACTGGTGCTCATCAGAATTGCAGCAATTTCCTGCAGAGTCCCTTCTCCAAATGCTCTAAACATCCTTTCTGTTCCTCTTCCATTCATAAATCTCAGTCAATCATGTCCGGAGGCTGACTTCTTCTTTTGCCCTTAGTGATCAGTAAGTGGTCTAGACACATTCAGCTCTGTGGCACTGTATCACTCCGAGAGGTCAAGGGTTAAACACAATGCAGAGGAGAGAATAATTGCCCCGAGTATCATCCCTGGGGCTAAGACTGACACACACACAGACCCAGAACCTTTGCTTTATGCATGCATGACTTGGCTCTACCCATTGTCCAGACAATGGAGTGTGTCAGCGGAGTAATTGAGTGATTGTACAGGTCCTGTGTATACCATTAACAAGTATGACTCCATGTATATTAGCTGCTACACTTTCTGATGTCTCCATTAGGCTGGACAGGTTTGGACAGGCTCGCAGGAAACAAGCGAAAAAATGCAGGAATACCATGTATTTAAAAAAATAAATAAAACAAACAAAAACACAAAGCATTAGGAGATGAGATTGACACACAGGTTAAACATGTTTGATTTACTACATTACTATGTGAGATAAAAGCTTATATAGATAACGTGTTGTTATAGACAGCAGTTAACTGTGAAACTTTGGATGACAGCAGTGGCGGTCAATGTTTAAGAGAGTCAAACGTGGCTGTCTGTCCTCCTCCTTGGGTGTGATGAGCAGGGGAATATGATGTATCTCTTCTCATGTGCTATTTGTTCATGTTGGTGTAGGATACGGTGACCCAAGCTTATAGTTTGGATGTCCCTTCTGGTGCGTGCATAACACACACCCACACACTGCTGACATCTGACCTCAATTTAGAGCGAGAGGTAGCCCGAGGGAAGGTGGTAAGTTGAATAGGGACAGACAGGCTCTCGTGGTTAGAAACTGGACATTGGCTGCTATTGATGATGCACAAAGAGCTCTGTCTCTGTCTGCTCCATCTTTCATCTTCCTCATCGTCATCACAACAGAAGCATCCGCTTTCCTTTCATCGCACTTTTTTTAAATCTACGTCCAAAAGTGATTAACTGACTGACTTTCTGCCTTCTTCTCCTCTCCCGCGTTTTTCTGTCTTCATATGTCATTTTTTTTCTCTTTCACATTCTGGTATGAATGGTAATGATGACAGTCATGGCTCCCTTTTTGGTTGAAAAACGAGGTCAAATCCAGCGTGGGTCATATCTTTTATGATGCACCATTAAAAGTGGTTCCATCAGGTAGCGTTGATCCCGATTAATTATTAGCAATTGAAGAGAGTTTTTCTTTTTTTTTTTAACCCACTAAGAGTGTTTGCAAAGAAGTAAAACTTTGCCAATAACAGAATGATGCATCGAGACACAAAGAAACTCTGTCTGCCACCTACCAAATACAACAGACACAAGAAGCGAGACAGATCCAGGAGCAGATGCACAGGTATTTAATTAGGACTGGCTACAGCTGTTATTGTTTATTACCTAGACATTGTGACGACAAATGCCTGAAAAACACACATGCGTGCTCGCACACAAACATGCACGCATGGGTCAACCATTTGTTTGAGGTGGCTTCCCAAGGGAACATCAGAAGTGTGTACATGTTTGAACAGTGCGTGCGTGTGTGTGTGTGTGTGTGTGTGTGTGTGTGTGTGTGTGTGTGTGTGTGTGTGTGTGTGTGTGTGTGTGTGTGTGTGTGTGTGTGTGTGTGTGTGTGTGTTTGGATCCCCAAATACACCACCATACTCCTCTTTGCAAGGTTAGAGAAGAGGCCATGTCCACCGCCTGCTCTATGGTAATGGCATCCTCTCTTTCCCAGCAGAGGATATGTGAGTGGGAGACTATGCTTGTTTTAAACATACATCTATCAAACTCAGAGCCCATTCACTCAATATACATGAACACACACACACACATACAAATGATCTCTACTGCACCCACCAGATGGCCTGTTTTTTTTTTTTTATCCCTCCTCTTTCCCCCTAGAATTTCTCCATCTCCGTATTTTTTCTTCCCTCCTGTGTTCACTTTTGCTTTTCTGTCGCATTTGTGTTGGCCCATTTGCATTATTTCCACTCTTTAGTCCTCTCTCTTCTGCCATTCTCTTATTTTTCTGTAATCCCTGTTTTCTTTCTTTCCCCTCCCTTCATGTCCTTGTCTTCAGGTGACAGCGTGCCTGCTTACTGTTAATGCCGTCATGTTCCCCGTCTTCTCTCTGTCAGCACCAGCTCTCCACAACACACATACATACACACACACACACACACCCTTGCTCAGGCATGCACATGCTTGCACCGCTGGGATGCTGTTCGACTTTCTGCAAATTCAGACAGCCTTAAACGTACAAAAGGGAGCCGTTTCACGCTTTAAACTATTTAGCATCAGCATCATGTTGTACGGTAGGATGAAAAGCTCATGGGAAATGCTCGTCCTTCAAAAATGTATCCTTGTCTAATGTAGGTTTTAAAGATGGCTCTTAGAAATAGTTTTTCTTTGCACAAAGAGGAGGGTATGGTTTACTTAAATACTTGAAATAAAATGTATCAGAAGTTCCTTTTAAGCTTTTAACTGTTATTACATGCTAATATTCACGTCTTCGTTGTTTTCAGTTATGCCATGCTTATGTATATGTGGTAATTTTGTCGCAAACCAAACATAATGGCACTAAATCATGCAATCTTGCTTCCCTTGCTCCAATCCGTTGAGGTCAAGTCACAGATTATATGCACAGTAATGTTCTTTTATGTATGCTCTGTAGACAATAATGTTTTTCTGGCATCATGTATCTGTTGTCTGAGTTTTTGCTTCCTGTTAACCTGAGGGTCGTGATCACTTTGTGGCCACATGTATGTGGGAGAAATATTCTTACAGCTGAATTGCAAGTGGGATAAGAAACCTTTTTCCCCCCTTTATATTCTCTCTTACATGTCAACACACATGCATATGAACAGACCTCCCCTCCCCAACCCTTTGGACTTTTTATTAGAAACTAGGCTAGTATGATGAACGTTCAGAGGATGATCAATTGCTCTTCTTCTTTCCACTAAGGCCCAAGGGAACCCTCTGCTCTCTGTCTCACACAGGTTGCGTAGCCATTTAACAGCCTCCTACACACTGAATAGTTACTGTGATGAATGATTAACATGCAGCTTTGCTAAATTATGGCCAATATATCATTAATACCGTAACTAGAGAAGACCTAACAGATACCGAGAGTGAGTAAGTGAGCCGGCTCATTCCCTGAAGTAGTTCCTTTTTGCTATCCTCCCTGTGTCCAGTGTTTTCCCAACTGCCCTGCTAATATGCCTGTTATGTTTATCCTACATGCAGGTCTATTAACCCACCTCATCCCAACGCCTTGTTAGGTCATGTGTGTTTAATTCCTTTCCTCCCTGTATTCATAACCAGAGAGGTGTATCTTCTAGCCGACTGCTCAGTAGTGTTCCAGTGTAATAATCAACCTTTGTTGCTGCTTGTGCATGATCCAAAACCTCTGTATCCCCCAATTAAGCATATCTGAGTGCTTCCTGGCATCTGTGTTACGTTGCAGCCGCGGTTGCTGAGGTAGTTCCTCGGCCTTGGCAAGACAACACACAATGCTCACCTTGAGCTAGTTCCATGGGTCATCACCAGTCTTTTCAGCAGTTCTCAGCATCCCCTTGCATTTCCTCTACTTCCACCTACTTCCTGTCTTTCTCTCACCTCTTCGCCAGTGTGGAGTGCTGTGAAGACAGCCGTGAAACACAACCTCATTTCCACAGCTATTTCCCAGGGAAACCAAAATGAAAAGATACTACCAACCTTTTCTCTCCGCTGCCACACCACTCACCGTAAATGCTGACAAGAGACTCCAGTACCATCTCTGACCTTTTACAGGGCTCTCAGAACACACTCGCACACATCATTCCTATTACTGGCAGTGCCTTTGAATCAGCACAATCTGCAGTGGTGTGGAGGAATTTAATGACATACAATGTCGCTTCGATTTTAGCGCTCCCCAGCCAGGCTGCCAGGTGCACCATTTGTCCTTTTATTCAAAGAAGAAAGGGAGGTTTGAGTGTCCCTAAACCGGTCTGACTGCGATAGGCTGAAGAAATGAAGGGCAGTGTGAGCGGCTGTGTTCCATTTCACCGATTTGAACGATTTTTAACTGTTGAATTTAACTACTAAATTCCTTAAGATTCACCATAAAGCCACTTATACTGTACCTACCATCGCCTCACTGTCCCCTTATTGTCATATTTATAACATGCCTATATTTCATCAACACCAGGTTGTCCTTTATTCACATCCCATGACCCTACAGTATGTCTTTCAGGGGACTGCGATTCAGAGGCCTTAAATATCATTTATGGAAATACAGCTCAACCTCCTCTCAGGCCCTCACACAACCCCTCCTTCTGCCCCTTGTTTAGTGATCAATAAATAATGGAGCGAGGAGGTGAGAGTGTGCAGCTAACAGATTGTGAGACAGGGCAAAAAAACGCAAGGAGCAGGGGAAGGAGAGCGCTTGCTGCATTGCAAAGAGGAGCTGTGGGAGCTGTCAACAGCAGAGGAGACAGAAAGAAAGGGAGATGAGGGACTATGAAAGAGAACAACAATGGCGGAGAAATATAGTCTGAAGAGAGAGAGTGTGAAAAATGAAAGGTTTAGACAATATTTAAAAGGAAAGAACAAAACAGGACTGCATAAATAGACAATTTATGTATTTCATATATGGTGATAGGTTAAAAATGTAATAGTAGGTTAGATCTTTTGTTGTCACACAGGGAGAAAAACTGTTGATGTTTTGACCGCAAATTTCCCACATGCCTCTGCTCTCCTAAGGAACAGGACTGTTGCTGTTACTGTCAATTATATCCTATCGACAGGTAATTACAGCCATATTAAGAGCAGTCTTAGTTGTGTGAAATAATGCTGGGAATTCTGCAGGTAATTAGCTTGAGTCACAGTCAAGTGTGTGAAGGCAGTGTGCAGACAAAGACAAGAAGTGCTTAAGCCCCCTCTGTTGCTCCCTGAAGTATTTGAAGTACAGGAGCATGTGTGCACACATGGACGCTTTCAGAGACGCATGCACAAACACACCCACCGCAATCCTCCCGTCCTCAAAGTGTTTACTTGCAGCATTATTGCAGAAGAACCAGTCTCGGTACCCAGATATGTCAGCTGCGGCTCTTCTAAACGACGCCCATCTGTTGAACCTTAATCAAAATTTCCATATTTTTCTCATGCACTGTTGTGTTTCTTCGCTTCTTTTCTCCCTTACTCCACTGTCCGCCTCCTAACTTGTTTGCAGTATTTAAATGCTAATTTGTAAAATAGAGAGTGTTCTCAGGGTGGCCGCATATGTTTTGGTAAGGTGAATTTGAAATATGATGATGATAGAAGTGGCTCGCAGCAGAAAAACCCTGCTCTCACTGCGAACAGGGTCTTGACCCACCGTGGTATGGTAATGATAGACAGAGGTGGAGTGATGTGCCTTGGTGCGTCCAGTTTCTTTTCACTTATGACTTGCAGTGGCTTTGGTTCCTTAGGGGATTCAATATAGATTTTCTTTTCTCTTAAAGCAGATCTAATCCGAAGTAAGTGGCCGGTCTGTCTCATCAGTTGACATCTAGTCACACCCATTGGTGCCTGACAGGACAGGCAATTTATGTATTGTTTTAGCCGAATTAGTCTGCCCCTTTTATTTGGTCAGCCTCCTGGACGATCAATAAGATCCCTGTTTTTGTGAACACCGCTTCTTTACCTCAATTAATAGCCAGTGCAGTCGGGCAAAACTGAATGGCTCATGGCTGGTTAATGGATATTGTTTCTAGCTTTTCGATGTTTTAGAGAAATGTGAGTTTGCATTTAGATTATTGGGTTAATCTGTTATTATCACACAAAAAAATTAATTTCAGAGTATAGTATTACCAACACTGGTATTAGGTGGCATACTCGTCTAAGCAGTGAAGCTGTAGAATCTAAAAGACAAGACAGTTTTCTTAAGCCTAGTAGGATTTAAATGTAAGGCAGCAGCCCCACAAATTGCATTCAGCACACAAACTGAGCTATAAACATGGAAAAGGTACTGCTTCTTGTCAGCCAGAGACAAAGGCTGTTTGGACAGGGGTGACCGTTATTTACATTGCACCTCTGTTCAGCTTTCCTATTCTTTAAACGCCATGCCAAAGGCACTTGGAGTTGCAGCTGCTGTGTGCAGATGACAGTCTTCCAGCTCTTTCAGAAGCTGTACGTGAACGCTGTCAGTGAGTCGCTCTTATGTTCTGTTTTTCCATCTCAATATCTAAAACTCTCAGAAGTTGTTTCCCCAGTGACTCATTTTTTTTAACCTGCAGAGGAAACTATTGCCATTTTTCAGCTCTATTCCATGCTAAAGCTTATGCATTAAGACTGTTTACTGTAGGTCGATGTGAGAAACATACTGCATCACACTGTGTTTAGGCTGCACAGTTATGGCTTTTTATCTCTAATCCCAGCCATGCTGTCTTCTTAAAATGTCTATCTGAGGGCTCCATGGGGCAGACTGCACGGTGGCTCCTGATGCTAAACCGGCACTTAACAAGAGGCTGGGAACCTCGGGGCATTTAATGGCATGCGAGTTTTTAGAGCTACACTCATCCTCTGTGTATTGATAGGAAACACAGCATCAACAGGGTGGTTTAGCTAACATGGCACTTAAATTAGTTTTCTCAAAGGCTCCAAAGTGAGGTGAACAGGAAGAAATTGTTTTCATTTATCACTATCTAAAAGAGGGTTTGAGTTAAAGTCCTCAAGTCTTATCATAGGCAAAAATATACATCCCCTTAAGGTCCTCTTACTTTTACAGAACAAAACGGGGTGCCTCTATAATGTTCAGCATAATGCCGCATCCACCAATTACTTACTGCTTCAGGCCCTATTATGGTTGACAGTGATTAATAAAACTACTGTGGCTACATAAATGAAAATGAGAGGTGAATGTAAAGGGGTGACCAAAGAGACCAACACAGTGAAGAAAATCTGGAGCTTTTAGATAAAAATTCCCACTCTGCCTTCAACTAATTATCCTCCTAGTCTTGTCACTCCCCAAACCAAGCCATTCTACCACAGATAAGCCTCAGGAGACAAAGCTCCTGCAAAACAAGTATGAATATTTATATTGGTGTGTGTGTGTGTGTGTGTGTGTGTGTGTGTGTGTGTGTGTGTGTGTGTGTGTGTGTGTGTGTGTGTGTGTGTGTGTGTGTGTGTGTGTGTGTGTAGGTGGCTTAATTACGAGTGAGATGCACACCGGTGTGCCTGTACATACGGTGTATGTGTACAACATACTATTGTGTTGTTTGTCCAGTGGCTAGTCAGGAGGGAGTGAAGGAGAATGGAAAGAAAGGCTTTGCCAGCAGGCAGCGTTATTCCCTGCGGGGAGTGTTGATTAATGAATCACATCTTTCTAACCTAAGGCTGCTACTATGCTGCTGCATTTTCACAGCACCGCAGAGCGCCAGTCAGCCTTGTGCCAGCCCGCTTCACTGGCACAACATGGGCACAGGATGTGGGTGCTGTCACCGCTAACAGGGATTGAGAGTTAACACAAAGAGAAGAAAATTAGATTCCGGGTATATTTCATTTCATACAGACAACCCCCCGTGGCATGTTGTTGAATTAGTTTGACATGTATGGTTATTATGTTGTGTAAATTGAGCATTTCATTCTCTGAGTTCTTATTTTATCCCAGCCTTAAAAATACGCTTATATTAACACGTTTTTTTCCCCACTTTTCTCTCTTTCTTTTATATTTCCCTGATGCCTCGACCCCGTTCGCCTTTTGAAATGGCCCTCTACCAATTTCAGGTATGTAAACGCATTGAAGACACACATTGTATAGACAGTCATTTATACAGTGGTGTAATTTCTGAGCAGTTACCATGTTTTATGCAAGGCAAATGTGTCAGACCTGTCTTGAAGAGTTAAGTCATTAATTTATGAATAATTAATGAAAGGATGTGAGTCCACTAGTAAATGGTCACTTTTAAACAAATACCCTTATAAAAATCAGATTTATAGCTTTATCCTTATCGTGTTCATGTGGAAATTATTTAATTTAGTAACTGATTTTTTAGCCTTAGTTTTTTTTACTTGTATTGTACACTCTTGCAGTTATATGGACTCAAACTGTCATACACATCCGGTCTATATCCAGACAGTTTCCAGTCCCAATGTAGGGATTAATTGACAATGTTCTTGTTGCATCAGCATTACCTTTTGCCTCTTACTACTGAATAAGCACTGAAGAAAAAATAAAAACGTAGCCATGTGATTTTCCAAGGGTTTTGTGGGGGTTTTGTCTGTGACCTGCGTGGCCATACTGTTTGAGCCATTGCCCTTTGGCCAGAGGCTCTCTTAATCAATTTGCAGCTGGCACAGCAGACACCATGCCGCTAGTTTAGCATCTGGTGTGTGTTAGGAGCTTCTGTCCTCCCTCTGATATGTTTATGTTTTTCTTGTCTCTCCCTTCTTCTGTTTTTCAGAAAGTTCTGCTCTTTGACATTTACTTTGTTTTTATTAACCCAGTAAAAGCTGTGTGTACTCACAGACCTGGACACAGGTGAATGTTGCTAAATCATCAGTAAAAACCTGTGTGTTTGGTCAGCGGTGATGCTAGTATTGATCCTTTGGGACTTGTCTTCAATGATGGCACTCTGTCATCCCGTGTTTCCCTTATCCACACACACATACAGAGACCTTGATAATAATATGGCTGGAGGCAGATATTGCACTGCACTGTCAGCGGTGTTTACAGTACAGCCACACATTAGGTCCACAGAGGATGCTGTAATGACTGTAGAGCTTTGAGTGGTAGCAGCACTGTGCATTTGTGTGTGCATGTGCACATGGAACTGTTTAATCTTTTATGTTTAGAGAGACGTTGCTTTCATAAAATCTACATGCGTAGTTTGTTTGGTTGTGTCAGACACCAGATTACTGGCTGTGTGTCGGTGTAAGTTTGTCAGTGTTTGCTTGGACAGAATGGTATATACTGCTTCAAGAGCTGTGAAGAGAACAAAACATCCATGCACATCAGTGCTAAACTCCACCTCCTTCTATTATCTCATACTCACATGTGTGCTGTCTAAAGCTGTCCAGTGAAATTACAAAATCTACTACTTGTCAGTCTCATAGCCTTTCTCATAATGAGAAACTCCACTTTTTAGCGCTAATGTTTGTTTTGTTACTTCTCCAACACATTTGTTGGCTTTTGGTGATTCTTCCCAGATGGTGACCAAATAATGTGTCAAATAATGATGAAGTGTGCTCCATCTAAACAACAAGCAAGCACATAAAATACAGAAACGTAGCACTTGTATGTCCAAGATGGATGAAATATGCACAAACAGTCGTGAGATTCTTTCATTAATACGACAATATTGATCACCCTTACTTCCTGCCCCACAATAGATGTTGCCAATGGTAACCCATCTTTACAGTGGGAATGATTAATAGCCTTTCCCACTATTTGTTCACATCTCCTGTTTTTGTCTCCATTTCTCCTGCTTCCCAAATCTGCCAAGTTTCACAGCGGGGAGCATGTCTGTGTCAGTGAAACCTTCATGTGACTTGCGAAATAATCTAAACTTCTCTAAACTTGTCCATCTGTTTAAACAACTTTCTCCCGGAGATGTTTGTATTTGGCAGCATTCGTTCATTTTACAAAAGTCTAGCTGGATGTTTTTATTTCTCTTCTTTCAAAAGATTTCTTCTGTGGAGCCAGAGGTCATTCACAAAGTAATGCAACCAGACATAGTTGTACATCCATCAGTTCTTTTCCCACCGTTCTTTTAAAACTCAGGTCGGTTTCTGAAGCCACAGAGTACAGGAACGTTCACTACAGACACACATCCCTTACATTTTTCTGATATTATCCGTAGCACTTTCTGACGAAGTACAGCCTTTCATCCTTCGTCTTGCTAACACCAGGCAGAAATCTCTTCTTTTTCTTGTCCAAGGTCATTGTGTGATTCTCAATAATAACTTTTCTCCTGTTTCATTAGCCATACATCTGATTTTAAAATTATATTTTTTATTATTAATGATTACAGTCTGCTTAACGTACAACTGCAATGTACTTGCTTAGCAAAAATTTCTAAGACATATTCCCTAAATTCCTAAACATTTCCTAAATTGCTAAAATCCTTTTAGAAATTGAATAGATTAATCTCTTTTCACATATGGCCCCATTTTTTTCTTTTTTAAAGACTGAATTATTGCAATTATTATACTAGCTTTGTTTTGTTTCATTTTTTCCCAGACTTTGCTTTGATATTTAGTTGACCTCAAGCACACTGGTCCAGTTGAATATTCTTTGTTCAATTCAAATATCTTGTCCTGAAGAGAATTCAAAGATCCAAAGATTCAACACATGATACACAATAAAAACAAATCTACACAATAAGGAAATATCAGGAGGTTGCATTGTCTCAATCTTTTAAGGCATAGTGTGTGTATCACCAATATTATTCCACACAATGTTGGACATAGTGCAAAAGGTAATTCTTCAGTCTGTCATTCTGGTGTGATTTTAACTTCGGCAGCACAGCTTTTGAGGATGCTTCCAAGCCAAAATGCATCGCCACAGCAATTATTATGCCAGCGTATGCTGTCATTGCTGTTATCATAAAGACTTTAAGTGGAAGCCCATTGACCTTTTAACCAGAGCTTTTCCTTCCTCGTCACAAAGGAAGCTGTTAAGCTCTTAACAGGACTTCTTACCTAGATTTTCAATTGCTGTCTCCGGATGGAAAACCCTGCCACAAGATGAAAAGCACTTAATCCATCAGGTGATGTCAGAGGGCTGAGATGGTGTCAAGAGAGAGAAAGTGTGTAAGCAGGACAACCTGTGATTAAATTATTTTTTTTTGGTTGTAGTTCCTTTCACACAGTTTACAGAGGTTTTTTTTTTGTTTTTTGTTTTTTAAATCCACCATCCTTACAATTTGACTTCCCTTTAAGTCTGACTAACACTCTCAACTCTGCACGCCCCTCCCTAAAAAGCTATCCGAGACCCACCTGGCTGCACCTGCCTCCACCCGCTCCACCTGAACGCCCTGTCATCCTCCCATGCAATTTAATTGCTCATGTGATAGTGTAATCCATGCTAATTTAGGCAGATGAGATGTGTAGCAGTGGAAATGCCACATGTCTCAGCATGGTGTCATGGGCTGGTGTGATCACTCCTTGCTTGGAGGAGATTCAGTGGAACAGCAGTCTGGACAGCTGCAGGAGTAGAGTGAAAAGGAAGACAGGTGATTAGAGGTAGAGATGAAAATGGGAACAGAAACATCCGTGAAATTTGGAGTTATAATTGTTGCTCTAAGTTATTCTCAAGCAAACTGGATACAAGTAGCTACAGCTGTGCCAGTTTTTCTCCCTTAAACTTAATTTAAATCTAAGCAAATGTAAATGTATATAAATTTAAAAATATTTACCATGTTGTAAGATAACAATAATTTCAATTAATGCAGATGTAGTGCAATATATAGTCGCACTGTGCTGCGTGTATTGCACAGTACACAGCTTTTCCATGTTGTCTGTACTTGCTGGATATTTCTCATGACACAGCAGCAGCCCATCTGGACTGATTGTAATTCATTGAGGGTGTTTGCTGACTCACTGTTTGTCTCTCCGCCTTCTGTCATATTATCCTGAGTGACAACATTTGACGTGGCAAGGTCGTCCGCTTAGATGCACACACTCACTTCTTGAGGTAACTTTGTCTGCAAGTCAGAAGTCCTGATTTTGATTCTGATTGATTAACGGCAACTATAACATCAGTCACTTCTCAGTGCAAATAATAAATCAAGTTATTCGATTACTGATCACCTATGGCAACCGTGGTGACCTTTTTATCTGAAGAGAATGTACTGAAGTGAAGACAAATAAGTGACAGATAGCACTAGAGTGCTTTCCCTCCGTCGTGCATGTAGCAGTCTTAAATACAAAGCCATTATTATTAGTGTTATCATTCTCAGTGGAATCATAGTGAGCTGCTGGTCTCACAGCTACGTCTGGAACACATTAAAATGCTAATCATATCATGCACTCAGCAGTCACTTTTCTTCTCATTTTTCATATTTTCTCTCAGTCTCTATACTCCTGTGTCAGACGTTCTATCCCTCTTCTCACATTCTCCCCACTCACTGGTATAAGTGTACAATCCTAGCTGATTGTAGGGGAAACAGAGGAGTACATAAATAATGTATCATTTTCTCTCTGCAGATGAAACAGTGATTTTGTTTTCTCAGTTTCCGCTTCAGTTCAGATTTTCTCTTCACCTCCCTTTGTATTGGATACTCATATTCTCCACCGCTCCCTTTCCCTTCCTCAAGACTTCTTTTTGCTTATTATCAGCAGTCATCTTCACCTCTTCAAGCCTCTCAGCACAGATTTGGACCCCTTTCAGTACTCCCCCAATTTACTTATCCACCATAAATTTTGGACATCATATATAAAGGCGCTTCTCTGTCCATTTCCCCCCTCCTGCTTTTAAAATAGGTATTGCTGCCATTGCTCCCACTAGATCACTGACTGGACACAGCACATCTAAATGGGGCTTAAATTATGTAGGGTGAATACCAGCGTACCTCTAGCATGCAAACCAGCTGTTAAACCGTGTTCCCATGGTAATGTGCTACAATCTGAGAAGTGCTACCCAACTTTTTACTTTGGTTTGATAGCATTTTAGCGTGATAGACTGCATGTCTGCATTTACGTGTGCAAGTGTGTATGTGTGTTCACCCTTTGGCAATGTGTCCATAACATTTTCAGGGACCGTGTTTTGATAAAGCACCTTCTTCAGGAGAAGACTTTGAAGATTTGTGTGTATGTGCATGGCCATGTGTGTGTGTGTGAGTGTGAGAGAGACTATTTCCAGCTGTGTGTGCTATATGTGAGAATTTGGACGTTACCCTTGCCCGATTCTCCCTAATAATTTTTAACTCACATGCTCGTTTTTTTCACATTATCTGAAACTGTTCTACAGGAACCACTCAGAGCTTTGTTTGCACGTTAAAGTTATTTAATGTCTTTTTTAGCCCACTAAACTTTTCCACCCTGATTAAAGTTTGACGATCAAAATGCGCAGCAGCTGCCAGAGACACCTCTTTTAAAGACTCCGCTTCAAAGCACTCAGCTATATAATCCAAAACTGAACATGTTGCACAGTATTGTTCCAAAATAAAACTTAACCGAACAGGAATTAGTGGGACGATACCCTCCCTCCTGTTCCTTGTTATTTGAATTGCTCTGAGTCACTCGACCTCTCATGAATATTCAGAGCTGCAGTTGGTCTGCTTTTGTTTTCACCCTCCGTCTTTATTTAGTTGTCCCTCTCTGAGAAATGGCCAGTTTTCCACCTACACAAAGGCATAGAGAAGCAATCTCGCTGCCCCCCTACCATCACAACACACACACATACACAAAAGCACTGTCTCACTCAATCACACTGTAGTAGTTGGAACGACAACCTGACCATCACCTCACTACCTGTATTTTGGACTACCTCACCGACCGACCACAGTATGTGAGGACTCAGGGCTGTGTGTCGGACAGGGTCGTCTGCAGTACGGGGGCCCCACAGGGAACGGTTCTGGCTCCGTTCCTCTTCACCATCTACACTGCAGACTTCTCCCACAATTCCACCCAGTGCTTCCTGCAGAAGTTCTCTGATGACTCTGCAATAGTCGGCCTCATCACTGATGGGGACGACAAGGAGTACAGAGGACTGACTCAAGACTTTGTGGACTGGTGCCAGCTGAACTACCTCCAGATCAACGCCAGTAAAACCAAGGAGCTGGTGGTAGACTTCCGCAGGCACAAGCATTCTCCACTGCAACCACTGAACATCCAGGGTATGGACATTGAGGCTGTGGACAGCTACAGGTACCTTGGTGTTCATCTGAACAACAGACTGGACTGGACTCATAACTCAGACGCCCTCTACAGGAAAGGGCAGAGCAGGCTGTACCTGCTGCGGAGACTCAGGTCGTTTGGGGTGGAGGGCCCACTCCTGAAGACCTTCTATGACTCTGTGGTGGCTTCTGCTATCTTTTATGGTGTGGTCTGCTGGGGCGGCAGCATCTCTGCTGGGGACAGGAAGAGACTGAACAGGGTGATCCGAAGGGCCAGCTCTGTTCTAGGATGCCCTCTGGACCCAGTGGAGGTGGTGAGTGACAGGAGAATGGCGGCTAAGCTGTCATCCCTGTTGGACAACGTCTCCCACCCCATGCAGCAGACTGTGACAGCACTGAGCAGCTCCTTCAGTGGGAGACTGCGGCACCCACGGTGTGGGACGGAGAGATTTCGCAGGTCTTTCCTCCCCACTGCTGTCAGACTCCACAACAAAGACTTTAACTGAACAAACACACACATCCACACATGTGCAATAACACTAAGTGCAATAATCTTTTCTGGCATCGTTGTATTTTTACTCAGTTGTATATAGCATTCGTATTCTATTTTTATCTTATTGTATATTTTTATTCTATTTTATTCTACTGTATATAGTATATTATTTTATTCTATTCTGTACAGCTGTGTACTGTATTTATTCTTATTGTATTCTAATTTTTGCGTCATAACTTTTGCACTGTCCACTTCCTGCTGTGACAAAACAAATTTCCCACGTCTGGGACTAATAAAGGTTATCTTATCTGATACTCACTCCATTCATGAATATTCATCCACACCTGGTTCCGGCAGAAAGTTTTAAGCAGTTTTTTTTTTTTTTGTTCTTTTCACAGCCAAGACAGAAGTTGGAACCTGGGCTTTTGTCATTTGTGTGTGTGTGTTCTGTGCTTAACACTCGCCTGTGTATAATAGGCTTTATCTTTATTTCAGTATTCTTTCTTCTATATACTAGTCTACCTGTGCACTAAAGCTATAGCTTTTGCGACATAAAAATGTATTAAGTATAATTGGTTGATATTCTGACCTTGTGGTAAAATTATGCTTTTATTCTCCTGGTGGGAGCTCGCATATCATATTTCTTTTGCCTGTGAAATAGTAAAGGTTACCAAATGGTGACAGGTTGATTTGCTTTACCTCCTAACAGCACAGCCATTATGCAAATCAGCCATTTCTCGCTACCTTTTTGGGGGCTTTAAGGAGCTTTAGTGGTATATGTGATGTCTGGTATACAATGCTCACTGATCTATACCTCAAGGAAAGTCTGTGATGTCATCCAACAGACCAAAGCAGTGATGCAACATCGGGGGAGGGTTTGGCAATCTGGGGATTATAGTTTGGTGAGAAGGGTTTTGCGGATTGACATCGTTGCCCCGGGCTGTTAGAGGATGTGTGCATGCATGCTACCATTTATGCTAAAGTGCGTGTCTGATACTGTTGTGCCAGACTCTTCACAGCTTTAGTTTACAGCTTGTTTGAACTTGTTTGGGTGCCTGTCTGTCTTCTGTCCTTTTTCCTTTGCTTTTCTAGTTTGAATTTTAACCTTCTCTTATTTCATTGCTTTCAACCCTGACTTATCCTACCATGTTCTCTCTCCACCCCTCAGAAAACTATCCCCGTTTGAGGGCTGTGGTAAGAGAATCGAGAAAGCAAGGGAACATGACTCATCAGAAACAAGCTACTGGCCCGGTCTAGTCACACAACAACAGTATCTCTATCTTTACTTCCTGTTTCTAATGCTTCCACATAAACACGCTTAATGCACACACACGTGCACACACAATTCCTTACCCTTCAAGCTGCCAGTGTTTGAGAGGGTGCGTTTAGGGAATGAGCAGAGGAGGGGAACACGACATGCTCATTAAAGAGAGAAGTTACTGGCTTCGTCCAAACACAGAGAAAATGGTGAGAACAACTTCTCTGTGCTGAGTGTCAGAACTGCCGGGAAAAGTGGAGACAAAATAGGAGGGAACAAGTGAGCAAGCAGTGATAGAGGTGCATTACAGGGAGAACATTAGAGATAGTAGTTTATCTTGTTTGGCTCTTCGGATGACAGTAGTGTGGTCTTTCTCTTCGTTCTCTTTTTGTGTTTGTGTGTGTGTGGATAGGTGTGTGTAGTGTGTGTCCATCAAACCAGTTTCAGGATGGAAAGATAAAAACACAAAGGAGCCTTTGATGTCGTTTTCAAAGACTATATCAGTTAAACACCAAACCAAATAGCACTTTTTAACTAATGCTATTCACACATCAGAGCAGCATAATATCCCCGCACTGACTTCAAACATGACTGCCCACTTGAACAAGTACATGATTGAATAGCCTTAGTAATTTATTTGGAAATGAAGAGTTGTTTTACAAAACTGCATCAAATGCTATATATATAAAAAGTGGATGATTTAACTTTTTGTTTTGATGACATATATTGACATTCATTTTACACCAATGAACAATCATTTTCCTCTTTTTATTTGATATAGACTTTCTGATCTCTTTCTTCTTACGGGGCCTATTTGACATGCGCAGTAGTGTTTCTCTTGTTCTGCACTGTTAACTTACATGAGGCTAAAGTCACTTTAAATGGGTGAAGCACTTGATTACACTCCACTGTCAGCACTGAAACATGTCTCTTTGTTCTCAAGCCAAGATTGATCTAAGGCAGTAATGTAGTAAAAAGATAAATTTGTTGTTTTTATGGAAATATGACAGTCCCTTGAGGGTTGGAGCTGCACCAATGTGCAGTCAATCTTAAATCACTGAAATCAGTATGACCTCATTTTGACTTGGTGGCGGTGATCTCATCGTGAAGCACACGTTTACTGTCAAGTTGAGACGGAGCTATGGCTACATCACTGGACGCTTTTCGAATATTGATTAAATGTTACTCACCTGTTTATTCAGTACACAATGATTAGCCAACATTTGTGCTCTCTCACCAGTGCCCATTTAAAATATAATTAAATATACATATATCTGTATAATATACGCTCACCAGACACCAGACAGACATTTGCTTTCAGACCTGCCTTAATTTGGCTATAGCCAAACGGCTTTAAATTTTAATGTGTTTTGCATTCAAAGGTACTCTTCTGTATACTTACTGATACGACTGGTTACCGTTACCTTCCTTTTAGCTTGATGAGGTCTGGCCATTTTCTTCTGACCTCTGGCATCAGCAAGGCTTTCAGCCCGAGACTGCTGCTCAGTAGATATTTTCTCTATTTGGACCATTCTCTGTAAACCTGCGCGATGGTTTTGTGGGGATATCCCAGTATATTAGCAGCTTCTGAAATACTCGGACCAGCCCAACAACCATGCCACATTCAAAGTCACTTAAATTGCCTTTCTTTCCCATTTTGATGTTCAGTTTTGGACTTCAGCATATCATACCATATGGCCTAAATGCATTGAATTGCTGCTGTGGGATTGGCTGATTACATATTTGTATCAAGGAGCTTTTGAACAGCTGTGTGTAAGAATATAGCAGGTGAGTGTACTTTTACTGTAGTTTTTATTCTCATTGTACAAAGCCTTTGTTACTGAGTGTTTCTATCTTCCTCTGCGCTTCCTTTATCCCTCGTTCTGTTTCATTGTCTCTAACCCTTCACCTTTCACTTTGATTGCTGCTGTTGGGATGCAGTCCGCACAAGTCCTTAGATATTTCCACTTTTCTCATGCTCTCATTCTCGCAAAGCAAACCAACATGGCGGCCAATTACATCGCCAGACAATGCTCGCCATAAATCATCCATTGCACTGTCAGACACATTGGGACTCAACACTAGAATTTTCCTTCGACTTGCTCGCTCCTTGCTTTGTTCCTTCCTTTTTTCTATTTATGAACTGGTTCAGAGAATCATAGATGCATTGCAGTCATGCTTAGCCACATTCAATCTGCATATCTACCCCAGTTTCTCTTTTGTTCACTTTTTTTTTTCCGCTTATATGCGGATGCCTATGTTCTGCCTTCACTTTAATTACATTTCTTTTCTTACCTTTGGAGCTTACTTCAACTTTTCATCAAGGTTGTCATTTGTTTTGATCTTTCTCATTGCCTGCTTCTCTCCCCTAATCGGACTCTTCGTGCTTTAGTTGCATGCCTGTAAATGTTTTTGACAAGGCTTTCCAGAAGGCTAATTATTTGGTTCATTAGTGTTAAGTACAGTATTTTTTTGTAAGTAAATTGTATAATTCATTGTCCTCAACCCTTCTCTTTGTCCTGTTTTTTCCCTCCATTATTCTGACATTTTTCATGACGGAACACACTACTGTATTGTTTTTAATTTTTTTTCATGCTTTCTTTCTCTCTTTATGTTCTGCTGCTGTTGGTTTTCTCGCCCAATGCCGGGGAACACAAGCGCGTGACCATGAGGGCAAAGAGCTTTTGATGGAGAATAAGTAGAAAGGCACCACCGGTTCAGATGCATACTTTAAAGGGAGATGAGGAGGGATTCAGTTCTGTAAAGCATCACTTTTAATGCTATTGATCTATATCTCTACAGATGTTTGCATTCTGCATAGTGTCTCTAGTTCGCTGCACTGCATGCCTTTGTGTGTGAAGCCTATATATTACATTGGCAACTGATAATTATTTGTTTCAGTGTCATCAGATGAGTATTAAGACGACAAAAAAGGGGTTGTTGAACTCTATTAATGTTCCTCTTATCTGCTCCTATTTAAATTTTTGGGATTGGGCTTTACTGAAGATATACTTCATAGTGTTCTTACTCTGTCACAAGGTAAAGATTCATTGGACCATACTGAAATGAATATGATCAGATGTAAGTCTTTGTCTGTCACTGTAAAACTATATAAAAATGCATTTAAAAACTTTTTTAAGTGTATATTAACAGGTCCTGTCTCCTTTACTGTCACAGCGGGGTGCATCGGTGTATTAGTTAGAGCACGACCCAAGAGCAGGCACAGGCGAGGAGACGTGATGTGACTTTAACAAAAAGCGAGCCTTTATTATGGCCGATAACAGAAGGCAAAACAAAAGCTAAGACGAGTGCAGGCAAGACAACTAAACTGGAAAACGGACTATGAAAAACCTATGATACAGACCTCTATACGAGACTATGAAACCGTGATAAGCTATGACACCTTGAAGACTAATTCTATGACTGTGACTATGAGAACTGTGACAACTATGACGAGACATAACAGGGAAGGTTACACAGACAACACGACCCAGACTGAATGAAACACAGAGACTAAATACACACAGGGATGATTAGGGGAAGTGAAAACACATGAGGACACAGCTGACTAGAGTCAGCACAGGGGAGAAAAAAACTAAATACAATGAACAAAGAACACCAGACTCTTTCAAAATAAAACAGGAAACAAAGAGACATAGACATGACACGAACTTGACAAGAGCCACACAGACATGAAACATCAGGTCGACGCACGGACCAGGGAGAGATGACAAAAGGGACTAAGAAACTAGGACTAAACTTTAACCTAGAAATTAACTAGATGAGCTAAACTAGAACACAAATGACTACAAAAGATACATAAAAATTCAAACACTAGGTCACACGACCCGGTACCCGACATTTACCTTACACAGTACGTTCAAGAACATGTATCAGTTGTCAGTGAGAACCCATTTTCACATACACACGGCGAGCTACTTCATTATAATCAAGCAGGAATCTTACAGTTACACGTTACAAACTCTACAACCATATATGCAGTTGCGTACGCACTTCATATTGTAGCTTTCTGTTTGTGTCAAAATAGCAAATTGACTTTGACAAAGCGTTAAAGGTTTTTAAACGTATCCTTGCCGCGTTGACAGGATTACACGCTGACTTTCTCTCTTCATAAACTATGTATTCGTGTTGAACTTGTTTTTACAAATTCTCTCATCAGCTTGCTCCATGTGAAGCGCGAGAGAGGCTGAATTTTTCCTTCACTTTGATTTATTGCCGGTGCCTGTCAGTATTAACAATGAATAGTACGGGCCTGAAGCAGCAATGTAGGGACATTGATAGAGAGTTTGTGCATTGCAGTTGTATCAGTGAAGCCTCCCTCTGGCTGTGTGTTAATTAAAGTAGCAAATAGCAACCTTGCGAGAGGCCCGATAACACTTACCAGTGCTGTGTTTACGACTTTTGTAAGCCTCTGAAACACGCATGGCAGTGGGCTCACATGCATATTAATCTACAAATAAACACTTGACAGACATGCAAAACCCACGTGTTGTATCAACTCAGCACATCATAATTAGTCTTTCCTGTTTGTTTTACTTCCGCTGCTTTATTTTCATGCACTAATGGATTCTGTTAATGAATGGGTCTTGCATCATATCACCCCTCCATCCTTCCACCGTTGCCTCCATCCTTCCATCCCAGCTTACTTTATTATGTTTACAAAAAGACAACAGCAGTCATAAAAAGCTTCTCCAGCGCATCTATTCCAATTAGCTGGCTAATTATTTCATTTTCTTATGTGTGTAACTCAACACTGAAAGAGACTGCCAGAATCTCAGTGGTTTTAAATGTTTTTTTTTCTTCTTGTGCAGACTTGATATGTTTGTGTTTCCGTATCTTCCCCTACTGTGTTTACCGTTTTTCCTTGAAACTTAAACTGCGGTGATGATTTTTTTTTTTTTTTCAAAAAGTCTTTTTGGGTCTAAAGAAGACTGTAGTGAAAGCTAATTGAAGGTAAATGCTGTCACTGATTAAGTTGACAATCCACAGCTACTGTAATTAATGCTAAGCAATTATGAACCTTGTTGAATTCAGTGTCAGAGTTTTAAAATAGAGGCTGTTTAAATTTTGCGAGAGAGTGATGGGGTGAGGAGAGACAGTTTTTGATTAGAGACACTCTGAATTATACACTGCATGGAGGCTAAAGGATGAAAATAATTTCATATTTAATGTAAAGATGGTGGGAAAGGGTGTTAAAGTGGTTCACAACCAGCATAGAAGTGAGTTGTAACACATCAACTTGCTCTGTATTGCAACAGGGCAGAAAAACTATTACAACTTGCTATTACTAGTGGAGACTTACAGACTGGTCCACAATAAATAGGTTTACCCACAGCCCTAAGTGCAAGTCTCACACTGAGTAGTTCTTTTTCTAAATGTTTATCATCTTAACCATGTTTATACAAGACATGTTGGTCAGGGTGTATACAAGCTGTGACAGCAAAGTTTTTCATTGGCTTTAGGTAATCAGGTTCAAGCTTTTGTGCAACTTTTCTTTAAAAAAGAAGTAGATTCTGTATCAATCCCTCTTAAGCTTCTGTCCCCACATTCATGACCATAAATATTGTCCTGCCCAGACAGCTACCTCCAGTCTACCTATCATGCATATGTGCCAGCCACAGCCAGGAGCCACAATGTCAAACATAAACTAAGTTTTAATTATGCTAACTAATCTTTTACAGCCTTCAATAAAATGTGATATATTACAATTTATAATGTGCTTTTTCTTGTAATTGTCACCAGCCAAAAGATATACAATGTCTTTGGCTCACTTTGGGGAAATGGATGACAGCGCTGGTGTTACCACCATGTTATATGACAGTTTAATTGTATCAAATTGGCAAATGCTACTGCAGACAGGGTGTGTGATAATGGCAAGGTGTCTAGTGACTCATTTTCCATATGTGCGCTATGCTGGTTGCCCAGCTCTGGATGTACTGGGCTAAAATCCTGTGATTGATGGCAGATTTTTATTAAACATGGTATCAGACAGTCAACATGACTTTAAAGCCATAGGGATAAAGAGGCAAGATATGTTGTAGGGCAGGATATAAATGTGTGACCTTCAGTAAGATCCGTCCCAATGCAATAACACACTCGTGTATTGCCTTTGTCAAAAACAGGATGCTGGTAATTGGGTTATGTTGTCTTTCAAAGGAAATGTGAGCCGCAGTAATGATGGGATAAGCAGGCTGCCTGTGTTATGTGTCAAGACGTGATCCAGTTGTGTGCCGGTGCAAAACCGGAATCTGATTACATCTGGTTTCTGTGTGATTTCCTCTTGTTATCCAATACCTTAAATATGAACCAGAATCAGCTAGTGAGATCACACAGCTCACAATCATTTGGTAGCGCAAATAGCGAAGATGAATGCGGTGGGACCCATCTGAGTGATGTGTCTTTCTCTCTATCTGTGTCCATGCGTGTAGGTGTGACTGCGCATGGATGTTTCATCTATATATTCCTGATATCATCTATACACTCTGACAGCCAATATAAATCCTTTTATGAAGATGTTTATCTGTCTGATGGGAGGCTTGGCACAGTGGCCCTGCTCAGGTCAGATTGTTACATCAGTCCGACAGCTCTGCCTTTAGTTGTGACTCCTACAGTCAAAGATATAGAGTGTGTTACTCTACACTGCATCTAAAGCCTCATAAGCATCATATAGTATCATAACAGTGTGGTAGAAAGTATAATAATAATATGTTTGGTTATGAAAAGATTAAAAATATGTTAATAAATCTCTATAGTACAGCTAAGAATTGAAAGAACACCTTTTTCCTATGATCCAATTAATTATCTATGCAGCTGAATATAAATAACACATTCTCGCGAGACCTTTTGTTGCAATGTTCAAGAAAACGATCTGCCCACTTCCCACTATGATGGTAGACATCCAGCTAATTTTACTCACACCTGCAGTCAATCGTTAACATTCAAGGGACACACCATTAGTTTACAGTGCAGCCAAGTCCACATGCACATCTTACGAACATCTGAAGATATAATTAAAGTCCTTAGAGGGAATAAACTGAGACACGGGAGGTCCAGCAGTCACATTCTCTCACATGATGTGACAGTTGCCTATGCATGGGGCGATCGTGGCTCAAGAGTTGGGAGTTCGCCTTGTAATCGGAAGGTTGCCGGTTCGAGCCCCGGCTTGGACAGTCTTGGTCGTTGTGTCCTTGGGCAAGACACTTCACCCGTTGCCTACTGGTGGTGGTCAGAGGGCCCGGTGGCGCCAGTGTCCGGCAGCCTCGCCTCTGTCAGTGCGCCCCAGGGTGGCTGTGGCTACATTGTAGCTTGCCATCACCAGTGTGTGAATGTGTGTGTGAATGGGTGGATGACAGGTTGTGTAAAGCGCTTTGGGGTCCTTAGGGACTAGAAAAGCGCTATACAAATACAGGCCATTTACCATTTACCATATGCGTAAAGAGAAATCTGCTATAATCTCTATTTATGACTCACATGACCCTGTAAATAGAATGAAGCATAATTAGTTCTTTCTTCTATGTGCAGCAAAGTGCAGATGCATCAGACAGTAACGGCTCCTCATTCCCTAAGAATAACCAGGAGTGACATTTTTATAATTACAATTCTCCTTCACCCAAACCACTGTCATTGCTAATTTATTTCCGAGGGTGCAGTAGAAAAGGAGGAAAGAAAGGATGCTTAACAGAATAGGAGAGAAGGGGACGAAAGAGGAAGAGATGGTTGGAGGCGCAGAGCGAGAGAGTTGAGAAAAGCGGGATAGAGCAGAGGAGAACGGCGATAAAGGGACAGGAAAGAGGAGTCGTGCTGTAGGACAAATATTTGTGTGAGAACGTAAGTTGGGGATGAACTCTTGTCTCTTCTTCTCCTCCCCTCTTCGATTCCCTCTGAGTTCCTGCTGCAGGTTTTGGATTGCAGGTAGACTCTTCCCTTCCTGCTATTCCTCGCTTTTTCTCCCTCCATAGTCCTCACCATGTCGCACAAGTCCTTGTTGCCATGGTAACACAGGGCGAGTCGAGCAATGCAACAAAGGGATGCAGTAAGAGAGGGAGAGAGAGAGAGAGAAGGAGGAGAGAGACAGGTCCAGAGGGATCCACGCTTCCATTTCTGCAATCTACAGGGAAGAGGGTGCTCCCACTTAGGTCCACCTCACCTCCAAATTAGATTTAATATACATGTTTTGGGTTTTTTTCTTTTAATTCACATGTTCTCACACTTTCATCTATCGGTATGGTTTGGTTTGTTGTCTTTTTGTCGCTGCATTTGATCCCAACAGTTTTTTGAAGCTTCGCACTTTAGTTTGGCGTGCATATATCAAAAGAATTACGACTGTGAGTGTGAGAGAAAATGCACCTTTTAACTGTTTCAAGATCAGAAATGTTGCTGCCATTGCCTGTGCCGTCTGTCATATTCACATTTCAATAATATGCAGTGTGTGTCACAAGCTATAATCTTGAAATAATCTTACCGTGAAGACTTCAGCAGGTCTCTTTTCTGTGCTGTAATTTGAATGTGCACACTTTTCAGACTTGATATTTCAACAGTGACACGGAGTGTGTCAGCGCGAGTTTATATGTGTGCGTGTGCATTTGTGTAGTAGATCTCCTTGCAGGCCCATGCCAGTAGAAGCTCACTCTCTGAGCTTCGGATGCTTTTTATTTAGTCTCTTGGTATCAGTTGTACGTCTGTGTTTGTTTCTATAAAAGCTGCAGACGATAAGCTTATCAGCGGCACCAACAACTGCAGAGCTTGAGTCTTGAAACCAACTGAAGATAGATTAGAGCAGTTTCATGTTTGTTTGTTTTCTTTAACAATTTATAAAAGCTGCTTGGCCTTGTTTGTGAATCCACATTCTTTGAATTCACTGCAGAATTCTAGAGAAACTTATTTAAAATGCAAATGGAAAGTGTGTTTGAGAAGTCTTTTTTACAGTCACTGCCACCAGCTTTCAGTAGCTACATGCTAACTGGTCAGATAATACAGTTCTCTTGCAACTGGTGGTTGCCAACCAGTCTCCAGGCCTGTGTGACTGGAGTAATATCAAACAAAGTTGAAGGTATATTTAATGACTTCATGTTTTAGTTCATGCAAATCTGAGCACGCACAAATGAGCTTTGTCTGAAAGCAATAATTTGCTGTCTTTTGTCAACAAACAAGCTAGTTGTTTTTCATGTTAAGTAAATATTCCCCCACTTATGCTTCTCTACGTACCAAAGAATATGTCCATGACCATGTAGAAAGAAGCCAGACACATTTGCGTGCGCGAATGTACACCCAAACACACATGCGCACGTAGAATAAGAATTAACCCTGTGAAGTGATGGGGATAATTCCATGGTAATTAGTGTTCTGTGTAATCAGTTTTTATTTTCCTGTGCTGTTGTTAGGCGCAACAGACAAAACAAAAGGAGGCTTGCTTGCATCTCTCCCTCTCTCGCCCCCTAATTACAAACACATCCAATTAATTACACACAAGTCCCACTTTCATCTGTGTGCACAATGTGAGAAGGAGAGATGAAAATGCAGAGCAGTCAGCAGTAGCAGTGACACACACTAATATACAAAGAAAAAAATAATAATTAGTCACACTGGCATGTGTACGCACATGCACATCGGAGCCTTAGGGCACATGCTTAAGACAAACATGTTGGTCATTTGTGAGTTCCCTAATTATCTGGGCATTGGGTGAAAGTTGTGCAGGGATTTTCGGCTTGTACATCATGTGCCACTGCACATCTTGTAGATTCAAGTAGAAATAAGGTTGATCTGATATTTGAGCAGGGGTACGAGTCTGTGTGTGACTGCAATAACGACAAAGAACCATAAGTTGGGTTCAGTTTGTGTAGTAATTAACGCACACCTGCTGCTTGAAATGAAACACTTTAACAGGAGTAATTTTTTATGTGTTTGCCTGCACATCTTTTCAATTTATCCAGCTCAACTGGAACTGACACACCGGACATCAAGTTGGATCTATAAATCTTCAGGAGCAACATCATGCTCGTGGAACATTTTAGCTGTAGTATATGTGGCTTGCAAGCAACTTACAGGCTGCTGTTAATCCTTACACAGTTAATCCTTATAAAATAATGAATCACTGCTAATTATTATCTGTGAAAATGGTCTGTGTTGAGGGCTGGAATATATTATACGGTATGTGGACAGACAGATTTAGTAGTAGCCACATTGGGTGCTGGAAGTGGGGCACATAAAAACCTAAGGAATTTTGACAGAAGCCAAATTGTTCTGGTTAATTACTGAGACAGAGCAATTCTAAAATTGGCCTGGCTTGGTCACCATCCTGATCATCGCTGAATCACTGAGATTTGGACACTTGGAGTTGCTCTGAAACAAGTCTGATCTACAGTTCCTCCTTTTTGCAACTTGCAGGACTAAGATGTGATGCTAAACGCTAAAGTTTGCTCTGCCAGATACCACGAGTGCCGTGTTGTTCCGAAGCTGTTTTACTACATGCATGAAGATAATCAACATATCAGACATAGTTTTTCCACTGGACTCTGGACAAAGTGTCTTTTAGAAAAAAATGACTGATTAGATAATAATAATATATTAAAATTTATTAGATTCTCTTTTCAGGCTTATGTATTCATATTATTTTTTCCCTCCCACACTTTTTTTCCTACTCGCTGCCCTCTACCTTCTAATAAACAGTCCTCTATTGTGTGCCTACAGATTCCAAAGCCAGGTATATGCTAGCCTTGGTGACTGCCTTATTGTTCAATTAAATCACTTCTCCCATTCCACTGCATTGCACTTTCTCTGCATCCTCCCCCACACCTCCCTTTCGCTTCCTGACACTATAAGGCATTCATCCTATTTCTTTGGTGGAGAAAGTAAAGGCCTTTGCCTCTTGTGTTTTTCAGTTACACGCGATGTAGAGAATGTGAATCTAGATCGGTGAAATACAGAGAGAAAGGCAAGAATACTTGCTGCCTTCCAGTCTGAGTGTCCCCTCGGGGAAGCTGTACAGGTAAAACAGAGGCGTTTATTCTTATTTAGTGCCTGTGGCAGACTATGATTTAGCCTGCCTTGGAACTATATGGTCTGAGGAAGCAGCCTTGTTGAAACAAGGAAGCAGACTACAGGTATAGGTCTGAGGGGATAGTGGGAGATGATGGTGGACAGCGGGAAATAAATTGTAGTGTAAAAGGTGAGAGTTTGGGAAGGACATTTTAAAAGAACTTTATGGAAATGTGACATGAAAGTCGATGGCATGCAGTTGATGTCACGAAGGATAGAAAAGTGGGTTGCTGTATCTATTTGATGACTAGAGAAAGACTTGATTGCTGTGAGTGCATGCGTGAGAAAGATAAAGACAGATAAACAAAGCCAAAGTTGAGCTCTAGTGACAGTAATGATTGCATTCCACCCCATGACCTTTAGGTCACAGCAATGATCCTAGCATGCCCCTAGGGCATTTTTGCCCTAAGGCCAAGTGGCTGTGAAATGGTTCTCAGTCTCACCCTCTCAATACCAAAACCACCATGAAGTGGACTTTAGTCTGAATCAATGACTCCTCTTCATTGGCTTCTCAGTTCTAACAAATTCAAAAGCCATTGCTGTAAGCATTCACATCAGTAGCATTCTTTGGCTAGTCGAGTTCCCTTATTTTAATGGAACCCTTTATCAGCGACACACACAGATCATCAGTTCAAGGTTATTTGTGTTTTTCAACAAGGTTGATTAGGCATGCATTCTTTCAAAGTGTATGTATGTGTGTGTGTGCTTGCGCCTGCATGGAAAGCCAAAGAGCCATTGTATCCATCTTTGAGTTTTGACCATCCTTCTGACCCCCTGTGATGACTGTCAGGTCTTTTGTCCACGAGAGAAGACTCACAGAGACACCCTACCAGGGGACCGTTTTTTGTTTTGCCATGGGGATTTGCAGATTCTGTTATATATATTTTTTTCAGTCTAGATTCTTTTGAGGTCTCATTGAATAAAAGCACAGACAAGCACATACACGTTAGGGACACACACTCTAACACACCTTTGATCTTAACACACACCACTACAGCCTTGAGACCTTTTGCTTTTCCCACTGTCTATTCCTGTCAAGCCCCATGGCAGCCCTATGGCTTCTTCCAATGACAGTAGCTTTGTCTTACTTTAAAGCATCCAGTGGACCTTGCATAACGCCATGTGGATTTGGAAGTGCAGTTCAGAGCCAGTCGAGTAGTGCTGACAGAAATATACACACGTCCTATGGATTGTGGTGCCATAAATCTTGTCTTTTTGTGTCAGTAGCTTTTTTGTTTTTTGGTTAAATATGTCTGCTACATAATGCATTGACCGGGGCTACATTTTAAAGACTTAAAAAGAAGTGTTTGTATAATTTATTTTAGCTTGATCTCACCACAGTACAGTCACAGTTGTATTTTACTGACTTAGCCTTATGTGTGTTGCCTTTTGTGAACATGAAGTTGCAAACTCAAACTGAAGTATTAGCACTCAATTTTTCCTCCCTTAGTTAACTCTTATCTGCTTGTGAAGTTTTGAAAGGAAAATTGTCAGGTATTTCCCTAGTAGAAGTAATAATATTCATATCAGCAGGTTATTACAGTCCTTTCAATTGAGTGTTAATCCACATGGGCCCTCTCTGTGTTATCGGGGTGCATACCACTGGAGCTTTGGAGGTATTCCCATAGAAAGGCCTAAATTACTCTTTTATTCCAGAAAACACACAGAGGTTTGTGTGCACGTGCCCTCACACATTTCCATATCTGTCTGTTTCTCTTTCCTCCACCCCTTCTGGTTTTCCTCTCATCACTCCATTTACCCCTTACAATGGCAATGCTGTATCAGAACCATCCCTGAACCACTGCAGCCGTATTCTGTCCCCAGGCCCAGACTATGACACAGTTGGCTAGGGCAGAAGAAAGACCCTCTGGCCCTGCCTCATTAAAATGGTAAAGAGCTGGAGGAGAACAGAAAAGCTAATCCTTCTACCAGTCCCCTCCTGGAGCCCTCATCTCCTGGCCTAAGACCCTTACACACACACACAGACACATACGTTTAAAGATCATGAGAAGCTAAGGGGCTATGACTGGGCTTGCTAAAATATATAACCCCTGGGAGATGGAAATGATAGGGCTTACATGGGACAGTTTAACACCTAGGAGTGAAGGAAAGGGATTTGGACTGTGTATGTTTGTGGGGAGGGGGTCTTGAAATTGCTTGGGTCTGCCAGCAAAGCAACAATACAGCCCTTTAATGGAGGATGATTGTAGATTTGTAAACATCAAATTGTGTGTCATGCTGTTAAATATGAGATCAATTTTCTATTAAGTATGGCCATTTGAACAATATGTGTGCTGTGTTTTTCAGTTGCACAGCTGTGAATTTGTCCAAAGACTGATGTTACGCAGGCTACCGTAGCTGAGTAGCGACAACAAGAACCACATTTACTTTTATCACACAATGATAGCTAACAAAAAAAATTGCATTGTACTTTATTTTGTGTCATTAATTGCATTTATCGATTCTAGTTTAAACAACACAGTGTCAGCAACTTCTAATGCGACTGATTAAATACACTGTTTGTTTGGAAGTGCTGCCTATACCGTTTAGGCAGTGTTAGTTCCAGTAACTCTACACGTCTAGAAAATGGGAAAAGTGTGTAGGAAAAATGGATGAGGTTAGTCAATGTGCTTACTCAGCCGGTCCACCTGAAGACTTCCCGACAGATAATGACGGTCCGCTCCCATCTTAGAGAGGGAGAGAGAGGGGGAAGAGTGAAGGAGGAAAAGGGTGAGCGGAGCCATCTGTCTGTGTCTAAAGTTAAACCACTGAGGCAGCACTCTCCTCCACACTGTGCAATTAACCTGCTATGGAGGAAGGTGCAGCCCTTTAGCTGCTTTTTCTGAGGAGACTCTGGCAACGAAGTGTTTGGATTATGTTAATGTGCTATGAAGTAATAATAATAATAATAATAATAATAATGGATACTTTATTGATCCCCATGGGGAAATTACTTGTTTTTCTCTGCATTTGACCCATTCACTCAGTGAAGCAGTGGGCAGCCCACTAAGCAGGCGCCCGGGGAGCAGTGTGTAGGGACGGTACCTTGCTCAGGGGTACCTCAGGGTAGCCGTTAAGTGGATTCGAACCGCCGACCTTCCGATCATGGGGCGACCACTTTACCTACTGAGCTATCCCTGCCCGTGGACTGAGTTTTGGATTTCTGCATAAGCAGCCATCTAATTATGAACCAAAAATCATAGCTGTTTTATTTACCATGTAAATAAAAATGGAAGAAGTATATTTTGGTCACTCACACCCATCATCATAATCAGTTCTTTTTCTTCCTAGACCATTAGGGCTTGAGCAACCTAACTTGGCACACAGCTATATCTTAGGCCCCTGAAAGTTCTTATCTATATCTAATATTATGAAGTTGCCTAGCAACAGCCTAGCAATGGGCTAAAATGACCCATTTTAGCATATAAACAACATCTGCTGCTGCTATTTTTGCACATTTCTCAGTGCAGTTTCATATATCATTTTGCCAACACCATGAAGAAGCCAAACAATGCTGTAGTATCAGCATGTAGTAGTAGTTTTAGTAGTATTAATAAATAATATTAATGAAGTGTATTCATTTTTCACATTGTTATATATTTGTTTTACTGAGAATTTGCCATGTCTGCTCTTTAACTTTTTTAACTTCATTTGATTAATTACTTACTTGGATGATCACATAAATTTCCCATCAAGTTTTAAGGGACAATGAGCTTATGGAAAGGCTTTTCTGATAAATGCTCATTACAACAGAGTAAGGCTCAGCTCTTGCCTGTGCTGTATTTGTGTTTATGTATGTCTATATTGTCTGTGTGTGCAGACAGAGTTCTCCTTTCCCTTTTCAAATGCTCTAAAGGTCCGCTTTTATGACTGCTGCTCACTTTATTCATTAATTCACTGAGACGACTACTCTGCCTCCGGTCATCTCTGAATCACAAAGGGTGTGGACTGTGAAAACTGGAGATAATTCAGGGCAATAAGCATCACACTTTGTAGTTGTATTTAAGAGCTGTCATGACTGTATGTGTTAATTATTCAATATGTGAAAATATACATTTTGTGGACTCATGTTTTTTTTTCTTTCTTAATGAAATTGCTAATTTTACTGTTTCAATGCAATGCGTTTCGCTTATATACTTGAATAGCAGTTGGTGCCCACACTATGATTTTGATTTATTTCCTTTGTTTATTTATTGGAGGCGTCTTTATTGTAACTAGTATCACTGCACTTTGGGTTTGTTTTTTTTTTACATGTCACTTTTGCTCTACACTTGAAAGACATAAATACTGTACTGCTCTATGGTGTTTTTAACAGGTCCACATTCACACACACACACAAACACATAGTGCCATGTGTCAGCTGGCAGTTAGCCAAGGCCACAGACATAAGGCAGTGACAGTAGATGACAGCAGTAAGATTAAAGGGTGTGGGAGTTATGAGTAGAGCCAGAAGACTGGCAGGCCCATAAATATCACATGCAGGGATCCCCCTAATAGTTTATAGCACTGTATCATCATACAGGCCCATCATAGACGATGGTCCTGCTACAAAGAGACTTGGATGTGACATTGTGACTGCGTGTCTGAAGGAGAATGCAAGTTAGTTTGAAGACTTGAAATTGAAATTCCTTCCAACACTGAATAATAATTTTTTTTTTTTTAAATCCAAGAGAAAACACATGGATGTATCCATAATTTTCCTTATTTAATGTTTAGCTCCACCAACAATAATATGCAATATGAGAGAGATGCTGATCATATATCTTGTGAATTTGCATTCTTTTTCAAATGATGTAAAAAAACACTGTTTTCTTAATTGCTGATCACTTCATGTATTAATTATCTATTAAATCATCCCTCATCTGTCTCAGGTCATCTCTGAATCTGCACACTAAGGGTGTGTACTGAGTACACTACAGACAATAGAGGGCAGTAAGCGTCACAGCTTTGAGTTAAAAGCTTTAGTTTGAGATGCACATGTATTGTGCCGCCACTCTTAATATTTGAATTCCGGCATTTTGATTCCCATTGCCACAGGCTTATAAAATCAAGAACCTAGCCAATTAGCCTGCTATTTACAAACATTGGGGAAAAAAGGGTTGTTCTAAAGAGCTCATTAACTTAAAGCATAGTACTGAAACATGATTTCTTCCCTCCTAGATATTCCAATATCATCTATAAGTGGCGAGACTGCAAAGTGGAAGCTTTTAGGATCCGCAATAACTCAGACAGGAAGTGATGGACCATGTAAAGTTGCAGAGTAGGGTCGCCAAGTGCTGACATGCAAAGTGCATAAAAGTGATTCAATAACTGCAGAGTTCTGAACCTCCACTGTCATTAACATCAGTATAAAACTGTCTCCAGCTATTTGCTGTGTGTGTGTGTGTGTGTGTGTGTGTGTGTGTGTGTGTGTGTGTGTGTGTGTGTGTGTGTGTGTGTGTGTGTGTGTGTGTGTGTGTTCATATTTAGTTTATTTAGTTTTGTAGTGATGGCCAGATAAAACAAACAAGTTGTGGATTTCAGTTGGTACTTCATGATAAATTGGTTGCACCAAAAGGGGAAAAAAAAATCAATAGATGTTTTAGATTGTTTTAGCGCAAAATACTGAATACTTGGTGCTTATTTGTAGTAAATTATAACTGTAGATGATTTAATAAGTTAAAAGATGGCAGGTACTTCATATGTGCTATTATTTACACAGAAAAACACACACAGGACCCACTTTTACATAGTTAAACAGATATCCACACATCAGAATAAATGCTCTTCTCCCTGCGACCAAGCCTCGAAGTTGTTGGACATGAATGTAAATATATTCCAGTGTAGTTACAGCTGGATACTCAACCACTGACACAGTCTCCCCATTTCCACAGCAACACATGCTGACACACTTGCACAGAAACACATACAGGGAATGCACAAGCACACTGAGGCAGAGCAGTAAACAGCTGGAGGGCCCTCTGTAATTAAACCTGTACTGCTGTTTGTAAGCTGTCAGCGCATGTATGTGGGCAGAACACACACACACATACACAGGCTCACTTGGGCACATTTTCTGTTGCATTTGCATCTCATGCATTCCTGCTCTCAAGGCTGAGTAAATTTCAGAGTGCTATGTAGAGATGAGTGGTGCCTGTCTGACTCAGTTACACCATAAACACATCTCCAGGTATATTATCATGCTGCTAGAGCTGTTCAACATTCAAATAAAATGCAAAAAACATAACAAGTTCATTCGGTAGATTGTAGATTTGTTGATCTGCTTGCTGGGAAGGGCGTATGTTTCATAAGTGAGCTTTTCAGCAGGAGTAAACAGTAACTGGTCCTTATCGTGATCTTTTTTTTGGTTCTCCTATTTAATTTTTATGCACGATTCTCTCTGTTTAAACTCTTGTTATTTAAATTTTCTTGTAGTGTTTGCTCAGATGATAATGTCTTTTTTTTTTGTATGCAGTTTGCGTATGTGTAAAAGGATTCCTTTGCATGTTGCTTCAGCCACTGCGTGTACATATATGGGTGAGCAGATTTGTGTGTCCCCAGAGAGGTGGGCTTTCTGCTCTGAGTGGGCGTTTCACAGACAGCCAAGAGACCAGCAGGGAAATTTCCCATCAGCCCACGGTGCAGTGTGCAGTGCAGGTTAACCACTGAAGGCTCTGAAATCCATAGCCGCAACGCAACACAGCTTTCTATCTCTCTCTTTGGCTTACGCTCTTCCTTCATCGCTGTTCCTCTGTCTCTCCTCTCCTAGCATCCTCTTCAGTTCTCCCTTTTCTCTATTTTCCTCACTCTCTTCTTCGTTCTCTCTGTCTGTCTCCCCAGATGAATCAGAGCAGAGATGAAAAGCTTTCAGGAATGCTGGCAGACAGGCAGTGCCTTACAGTAATCTAACCTGGGGAAGATGAAAGCCAGCTGGGAGGCTGGGAATAGAGTAAAGCGGGAGGAAAGGTGAGAGAACAGAACGACAGGATAGAGTTTAGGGAAAGAAAGGACCAGAAGGGCTAGATAGACAGAGAAAGAAAGGGCAAAAAGATTTGGGGAGAGAAGGTTTGTGGAAGTGTGGGACTGAGAGTTAACAAGATGGATAGTTTGTGAAGAATGCTGAAGGGTTAGATAGCAAAATGAGTAAATTGCTTGGAGGGGAGGGAGTTAGGATAGTGAGAAGATGAAGGACATAGTGGATAGCTGCAGTAAACCTGCCTGGAAATGGGACCAAAAGGAGAAGGAAAATGTTAGAAAAGGGAATAGAAATATCACGACAGTGGTTATGAGTAGGGGTTTTTTTCTATTGCCTTGCAGCCAAGAAAATATATTCTGCTTTACTCTTAAGTATACTGCCTCTTAAAAACTTGGTAATTGCACATCTTCTGGCTTCTCATATTTCTTGACCTGTCAGGCTTTGCTGAAGCTTTTTTGTCACCCATGTTTGAAGGCAGTTGCTCGGGTGAATAAAGTTTTATCACACCCAGAAGGACAAAAGTTTCCTTTTGATTATGCAGCACACTTGGATCCAAGTCCTCTTTGAACTTCATGCTGTTTTGTTAATAGAAATAATTTTAAAAAAATCTTGTGATGGTGCAACATTTTGCAAAAATGATCTTACATATTCAGTTAAAGAAGTTCAAGGTTGTTTTTTTTTTTTTTTAAACCTGCATACAAAACATTTTGGCATCAAAGGATTTTTTGCTGTTTCTCCAATGGAAAATTACCAAGATTAGTAATGGATTAAAAAAAAAAAAACATGATTTTTTTTTTTTAAGTGGGGTTTTATTTATCAAATGGTCAGAAATTTCAGGAAAAGGACTTCAGATAAGTGATGTAACACAGTCTTTTTTGCCTTGCATAATCTACATGCACATCAGTTCTAGTTGATACTACTTGGGGTGATTTTTAAGGGGACACCTGTGAGGCTTTAAGGGAGCTGGCGACAGACAATGCAGAAGGAAAGCAAAACACTCAGGTGTGAATTAAATAAAAGCAGACCATGAAAATGGGCTGTTACATTTGGCATTGTAATTACTCTAAGTCAGTGTCATTTAGAGAGGGTTGACACATAGTGTAATTGTAGCTGTCATACAGATGACAGAAGCACAACACAAACCTGTGGAGTTTAAATTTCAGATCCTCTTCAGTGGAACAAACTCAATTGCAACACTGCTCACTGAACATTGAAGTAGCATTAAGTGTACCACTGTTGTCACTCGAAATGGCTTTGGCATTTGGGGGGGGGGGCACACTCTTTGAGAGAGAGAGCGAGAGTGTGTGTGTGTGTGTGTGTGTCTTTGAATCATAATGTAGGTGGAGAAGGCCTGTCGCTGCTGTGACAAATCCCTCCTCATGCACCTTGTACTTCCTGTGCAGAATGAGAGAAGCGCACCGCACCGAAACGCTTCCCCACCTAATTGAAATTTTGAGGTATAAGAGGATTTCTGCGCAATGCAAGCTGACAGGCCCTATTCACCAAATATCCTCTTAGATTCCTCTCTCACTCTGTCTCTCCCCGAAAAAGAATTAACTTTTATCTGTCTTCAAGTTTTAGTGCAGCTTATACCCATCTTTATCTAACATTCTGCAGGTGATGTGTCTCGGTTCCTCTCAATCTCTTCTCTTTGTCTCTTATTCTCTGTCATTCAGGCTTGCTGCTCTGCTCTGCCAGTGGCACATGGTTTGTCTGTTTTCTTGTCATACCTTGATATACCACATCGTAAAAGGGGCAGAATAGGTAGACGGGGAAAAAAAGGGATGTGGATAACAAGGCTGGGAGGCGGTGGAGACAGGAGAGGGAGAAAGAGGAGGAATGGGAGAAGTAAGCCTGAGAATGACTTTGAGTATTAGCTGAACTTTCATAGCAACCAAGACGAATTATCCCAATGCCTTAAATAAACTGTTTGAATAGTAAAAATACAGAAGAGTATACCAAACATATGTTTTAGGCTGCAGGCAAAGTTTCAAAAGCACTGAGTGTCACTTTGTATTAACTTTATCATCTCTTAAAGATATACTTTTAAAGTCTTAACTGATCTTTTGAAAGTAGTTATGCTATTATTTCTATTACAACTAGTTGTGGCAGATGGTGCAAGAGTGTTGGCTATTTGGCACCTTATAAATAAAGTAAAATTCAGTTCAACTAAATGCAGAGTGCATATAGTGGTTAGCACAGCAAAAATACTGTGGATAAGGGTGTATGGATATATGGATATACATATTTTCCCTGGGCTTACATGGCTTCCTCTCACATATGTCAGGTTAACTGGTTATTCTTCGCATGTGAGAGAGGTAAAATACTGCATGAATGTATGGTTTAATGTGACTTGAAGTCTAAAGCATATTGAGTGGTCTGTATGACTAGAAGAGCACTCTATAAATTCCAGTCAATCCCATAATTAAATTCTAAACCTATAAACATTATCTGTTGGGTGATTATAGCCATTAGTTTGGCTTTTATGATGTTGAAATGGAAGTTTATGCGTGTTTTAAAGAGTGCATAAGCAGGCAGGTGAGTTGGTAAAAGTTATACGTCTGAACCTTAGAAATCAGGTCAGTGTCCTGGTTGCTTTTACTGCTCTAACTACAGGGCACTGTAAAAATCCAAAGGCTAAGTCTTTAGCCCAGGCATGGAGTAGACATGCTTGTATGACCAGTCAATAAGAGGAAACAATTCAGGCAGCAGGTTAGTGATACAGGATTAAATGTGTCACTCTACAGCAGTATGTGTGTGTGGGGTTTGTTTTTTTTTCCTGTTTTGCCTGTGTAATCACCCACAGGCTCACACATACACACATGCTTATGTGTAACACATTTGCTAAAGTATAGTTTCATTTGAACATGATTGCATGCTTCTTTTTTTTTATCTATTCCCTTGTCTTTGTGATTAGATAACCAGCCATCCTGAAACAACATGCTCATTTATTTATTGGGTGAAGTTATTTGACTCCCACTGTGAAGCCTCTATTATCATGCACAATACACTGCTTTTATACTATCACATAATGCATGGGCGTGAAACTCTAATGTGCTCCCCTGATAAATCAGTGCTAATTTTAGAAAAACCCTCCTGCAGCGGCAGTGTAAGAGGTGGAATATACTGTACAGTAGTTGGGATGTCTTCATTATAAGAGAGGGGATATGCTTTCAGCAAGCAATGCACGACCAGGTCAGGAATAGACAGAATGCATTATTTAGCTTACATCACAACGGAAAGCAATTGCCATACCACCAAGTAATAAGTGTCACACAAAGCAATACATTATGTTTTTTTTGTTGTTGTTTTTATTTTTTATTTTTTTGTGCCAAGCCCTCCAGCAACCCTGTTACTGTATTAAAGTTAAAGTAGGGTCTCAGCCTAATGGTATATTTCTAGTATGTCAGACATAATTCAGGGTGAGGTATTGTACCCCATACGGTGAGACATAGAAATGAAATTGCGTTATGTGCTGTGATTAATGTGCTCGCCTCCGGTGGATGTTTGGAGTGAGAATAAGACATGGACAGGAGAAAATAAAATAAAAGTGACCTTAAGCAACTGACCTGTTTCTGTGGGATACGTACAGTATATCTGGTCTGTCTCCTCGTATTTCTCTTTTAATGGGCATTTTTTTGTTATGAAGCAGGAGGGCTTTCATAGCAAAGCCAAATTCTTGCTTGCAGAGTATTTGCATTGCCAAGCAAACACAGGAAGAAGAAACATTGCTCTCAAATAATTACAAAAGAGGGAGTCCATGGTCACACATTTCAATCACCTGTGTGCAGGACTTTAAGTATTACATTTGTATGCATGGTTACCAAGTTAAGAAAACACATGCTCGGGCTAATTTTACGTAAGCTGTTTTTCTTTTGTTATTGCACTTAACTCATTATACATAAAGTATACTTTTAGGGAACAAAATCCTTGTTATTTCTTCTAAAAATGAATCTTTTAGCATTCTTTAACTAGGCATTATTAGTTCCAAAAGACTAACTACAGTTTAAGCAAAACGAGCACACAGTTTTGATTATTTGGCATCTGTCACGACACACTGATAATCGTTTTGATCCAGTGATGCATGCAGATTCCTGCAGTATGTGAAATGCACATTAACTGCGCTTGTAAAAACTGTATCATGAGGCTTTGCTTTTGCAGGCCCTGTGCGGCTGACTGACTAGAAAGCTGTTAAAACAACAGTTATGTATTTTTTTTCCAGACACATAAACAGGCGTCATGGACTGCATCCAAGCCATTTTCAGTGGACATTGGCCTTTAGTCTCCTTGCTCTTTTTCATTCTCTTTCCTCCAACGTTTCCATTATTATAGCAGTTGGTGAATCAACACATGCCTCAAGGGTTTAGTGCAGTGTTATTCCTCGCGCTCCCCATCCTCCTCCTTGTTTTTCATTTTCTCACTGTCTGCCTCTCTGTCTCCCTCTCTCTCTGCTAGACCAGCAATGCAATTTTTCACTTCAGTGGGAAAACAGGTATAATAGAGGGAGTGTGCCAGTCTGTTTAATAAAGGAATAAAGGCAAGGAGGAGAGATGAGAAAGGAAAAAGGAAGTGCCCTTGGGGATGAAAAACAAGGGAATGCACAAATATATGCACACATACACACAATCACACTTGTAAGGGCGGAACACAGAGACTTGCACCTGCTTATCTCTGAGGAATTGTATTTGAGGTGCTTTCCTATTTACTCAGAAACTTTGGTAGGAAGCTCATAAATCACCACAACATTGAACTGAATGGTAGACAATGAATGTTTCCAGAGCACATGTTGGTGCGTACATGCATAGACACACAGATCTGCCCAGGTCTGAAAGGTAAGAGCATCGATAATTTATGAATTCATGAATATGAGTGGTCTTCGGCTGAAGTCAGGTATCAATAAATTGAATCTGTGCATATGTGTGATTCTGCTAAAATGTTACCAAGCAAGAATACCATATTTTCAGGAAAATGTTAAAAACAGTTTCCTTCCTCACAGTTGTGGGTTTTTAAGAAAACTTTCTATTCCAAGGTCACATTACCCAGTTCTGTGATTATACCTGACTCAAGAAAGAGGTAGTGTTAAGATGACCTTTTTGGATTCTGGTGTGGATTGTGTGGGCACAAAACTGTGCACATATTTTGTGCTTGAACTTTAGGCATGTGTGTGTGTTTGTGTGTGTGTAAGAGAATGCCTGTGTCTCTAGAGTTATTCTGATGGCAGTGTGTGGTAACAGGATCCAGGATGAAGTCTGCTCTCAGACAGCGTCTGGCTCTCAGCTCCCCATCTATTATTCACACACCTGTGCGCACTCACACATACACACACACACACACATATAGACACACACACAGATACACACTGCCTTTTTGTCGACTCTTTATTTGCCACATTAGTGGTTAAAAGTCCAGCATTGTTGAGCTTTTTCTTGTTATTTTTTGGGGGGTTCTTTTGCACTTGTATTAGTGTAAGTTTGTGTGTATTTATATGTTTGTGTTTATCTCCCAGGACACCAATCACACCCTTGAAGTCAATGAACTGCTCTATTTGTCCTGGTAAACAAGCCGAAAATAAGTATTGACCAGAGAAAAGAGGGCAGACTGATAAGCAGGTAAAAAAAGAGATAGAAAACCACTAAAACAAAGATTTTTTTTTTGGTAAAGAATGGAAAAAGACTTCTCAAAGTCGTGCTTTCACCTTGGCTAAAGTTGATCAGAGCCTGTCATTAGGCCATTATCAGACCCAGACATCTTTTTGTGGACTTGACCCTTCTCTAGCACCGTTGTTGGATATGCTACTGATTGACATTTATAGAAGCAGAGTATGTTTCTGTTAAGAAAAGGCTACACTCTACCCCTGTTACCCCTTGCTAAGAGATGCATAAAGGTCACAGAGGGGGGTGTTTGCGAGTGATCCTTTGAATGCTGATCAAAGTCTGTCATTGGACCTTTATCTCCCAACCTCATGTTCATCCCAAAGAGAAATATACACCTGTTATGTGTAAGACTGATCAAAGGTTTACCAACAAACAGATCCTCCGCTCGTTATCCTCAGTGGTTAGATAATTTGGTGATTGACAGCGAGGGAAGCAGGATTTAGATAACTGATAAAAAATTCAGTTAAAAGTTCCCAGTTGATTTTTTTTTTTTAAAAATAAACAAAAGTTCTGATAAATACAAAAAAAGGAAAAACAGTTGTTGTAATTAAATAAAACTTTTTTGCACTTAAGATGTTAAAACTCTTATGTGTGCTTCAGCACCATCAGAGCAGCAGGATGGTCCTTGTAAAGCCCTGTTTTTAGCACTGGTGACTTTGGAATTACATGAAGAGAAATATCAACTGAGACGGTTCAAATTCACAGTAGAAAAGTTCAACATCATTACTGCAAGTAATTTGCAAATCTGTGCTTAAATGTAACAAGGAGCATTACCTCTACTTCACAGGCGAAGAGTGGTTAAACCAAATGTAGATTTAATTTAGTTATTAACTGCTTCTGCGTGTGTTAATCATTTACTTTTGGGAATATCATCACTTTATTTTTATTGCCCCAAACTATTTTGCAGAGTTGTGTGATTTTTGAAAAAATTCCCAGCAGTCTTGATCTTCCTTGCCTTTGTTGATGCATGGCTGGGTTTCAGAGACCATCATAGGCACCTGCTGAGTTAGTGCCCTACCTGTATCGGATCAGATGCCACATGTTTCTCTTCCCCTTTGGAGATGGAATAATTCAGATCTGTGCTGGCTTATTCAACATGCAGTGCTATATTGTACAGTCAGTGCAAACAATCGCACGATCCCCTATGAGCAAGTACTTGGCAACAGCGGGAAGGAAAAACTACCTTTTAACAGGAACTCTGGCAGAACCAGTTTCCGGGGGGCCAGCCACCTGCCAATACCAGTTGGAGCTGAGGGTAAAGAGAAGACAGCAGAAAGAGGACAGGACAAGAAGCAAGTTATAGGAGAGGGACAGAGTGCTAATGTTTAAATACAGCAACGGTGTATAAAGACAGTTATAATGGTCCAGGCTCATCTGATCCAGCCCTAACTATAAGCTTTATTAGAAATATATTAAATAGGATGATAACAATAAAAATAGATCCAGTGTATTAAGGGAAATGGAAAGAGAGAAAACAGGAAACAGGTAGATGTTTATTCCCATTGTTTTCCTTTTGAGCATTTGCTGCTTTTTCATGTTTCCTCTGCTTCTCTAACATCAAGCTAACCATCTTTTGCTTTGTCACATGTCCAGTGTCCTGGGCCCTGCAATTCTCAGAGTGCGGACAAATGCCCATATACAGCATTTCCGTTTATGTCACACATAAACCATAGCCCTCAGAGTATAATACTTGTCTTCGTATTACAGTACACTCTTCAATCGACTGTGAGCTACATCCATCCCGATGAGCTGCATCTGTAGCTCTGGTTTTCTGCAATGCTGTGTCAGCTGAAAGGCTTGGTTTGATACAATAGGCTGATATGGTGCCCTCACTTCTCCAGGGGGCATGTTGACTTCATTAATGGGTCCCAAAGCCTTTTAGCTCTCACACTATGGCCTCTGGTCTCAAAATATAATGGGGTTCACTCTACTCAGTGGCACTGCCACCAGGTTCCACCGCTAATAGAGACACGGGTGGTGATATGCCCTCATATTATGCTGTTGCCTTTGCCAGTCGCTGCAGCATAGGTTTCAGGAACAGCAGCTCTTATCACTGCAGACTAAATGAAGTAACATAGAACTTTAGGCGAAATGATAGCTTTGAATGACAAATATGCATATGGGCTTTCCTTGGCTAGTAATTTGTTTGCACTAATGAGGTAGGTCAGGTCCACCTTTCACATCTAATTTCCTGATATGACTCCAAATAAGACAGACTGGGTGATCCATAATGCAAGGGAAATTGCCAGAAGTAAAACAGTAGTCGACAAAGACATAAAGCTCGACATAAGCATATGAGATGGAGCAGCTGATGCCAACTGCAGAGAAAGAGCAAAGTATTTTTGCCCACTGGATCCCTCCTGCCCACTTCCACACAGACTTCAGCAACAATGAACACTAACCATATTCCAAGAGACTTTGTATTGAGTAATGAAGCAAAAAAAAAAAAAAGTCTTCAAGACATCTACATGTGTGAATGATCTTTAATCTAAAGACATGTAAGGCAATTGCAGACAGTGAATGGAAGATAACATGTAAAGTACAGAGTCCCAGCTGTGACAGAAGAGACCTTTCAGAAATTTCAGAATGGGCAGAGAAAAAGTAAATGAGAGAAACTGAGTGAGACAAATGTTCTCTAGATTGAACTGGCCAAAAGCCTGCAGGTATTTTAGACAACCTCATGACTTAAAGATGGAGACAGAACAGCAGAGAGAGAGAGAGAGATGGAAAAAGAGCGGAGAAATAGCAGAGCTGGGAAATGAGTAACAAAAGCTGAGCTGTGAGCCCCCTGCCTGGTCACAGTGCTCTAAGGCAGCTCAAAATTGAAGGCAATGATAGTGAGGAAACCTGTCACTCATCCTTTGAAGCCACGGAGGCGATTGAGGGACGAGAGGAGAGCAGGGGGGAAAGTTAGGAAGCCTCCGGACACTTGTCCCCTTTCCAACACGATCATCTCCCACAATAACATTCTTGTCCTCCGCTTCTCTTCTTGCCTTCTCTATCTCTCAGCAGGTGGATAAGGTTAGATTAGTAGGCCACATGGGCCTGCAGGCTAACAGGTACCACACCTTAAATGCTACAGCGGTCAGTCACCGAACCAGGGGTCCCCCTGCAGCTCGGCCTGATTTAGTGTCAGATCTCAGGAGGGAGGTAGTTAAAATATTTACTGGAGTCGCATTAAGTGCACATATGCTATGTCTGATTCTGTGTTTAACTTCCCCTATTTATTACTTTATATTGCCACATCTATGTCATCTGCTACCTGCGTTTTAGTTTTCTAACCAGCAAGGAAATGGTCTGTGCTGTATTTGGATTGTGTGCAGGACAAGTCAGTCAGTTAAATCTAAAAGGTAGTTAATCCATTCATCTTCTTCTGCTTCAGGGTCATGATGGGGCAACAGGCAGGGTACACCCTGACGACCAGCTTAATCTGAACAGAACTGGAGCTATCAAAAAAAGACCAGCAATTGTTTTGGGGTTTTTAGTTTTTAATCGTGCCATGCCTCCTATTCCTAAACTGCCAAGCCAAAATAAATCATCTACAGAAAATTAACCCAAAGAAGTTTAAACTCAACGGGGGCGCCATTGTAGAAGTCGTATTTCTCCACATTTTTGACAATGGCCATGCAAATCTTTGTAGTTGCTTCCCCGCTAACAATGACATTTCCTTGATTTGCACCCACAAAGCACCTTCTCTCACAGAGAAGGCATCGGGGAAAGACATTAATTAAAATCCTGCTGTGTAGCAGATATGCCTAATTGCAAACATAAAACAGAGAATAGTGAATTAAAGCATAGAATGAGTTCAGTTCCAGTCAGTGGGGTTTTTTTTTTGCCAACTCATCCTCCAATACAGAGGCGCTGAGTTGAGAGGGGGGAAAAGATTTTAAATCTGTCTTTAATAAACCGAATGAATATTTTACTTCCATAAAGGAAAGCTGTAAACCACTGAGTCAGTGTTGTACCATTTGAATAAGTACAAGATGACTCTATTGTAGCTTGTCATAAAATATAAAATACGCTGCCAAAAGACAATGTAGATGTAGAAAGAAAAACCATAGCATTAGTAATTTATGTGTCACCTACAATACTTGTTGAAATGGAACAGATTTAGAGCGTCCTGGCCAGACATCATCTTCTCAGGATAAAACCACGTGTCTGTCTTTGATTGTCCCTAATAACTCTTGCTGGCAATAGCTAGCGGATCATATGAGATTTCTGTATTCTAACAATGCTGCACGACCAGCCTGGCATCCCACATTTGGGTGCGACATCCTTGTTAATACCCTGAGATTAATGTCAAATTATCTACACTCTCCCACTAGTGTTGCACCGGTCCATCTCGCCTCAAGCTAAATATCGAGGCACTGAATGTGGAAGTGCAGAGTTTTTTCTGGCATTGATTGACACTGAGAGATGGAGCCAGTCTGCCTCTAGCCCCCTTTCCTTCTGTTATTCTTTCTGCTCACCCCCCCAAGTCCTCTTTTCTCTCAGTCTGCCATATGTTTTAGCGAGCTGGACAGATTTGGGCAATCAGACAGCCACCATTGTGTTGCTGTCGGTATGAATAGAACGCGTGGAGAGACACATTGCCATTATGTAGTGACGATACGTTGCTTCTTCTTTTTTTTCCTGTCTCTTTCACCGTGAATGTTGCTCTCCCTTGTCTCTGTCTGTCTGCCTGTGTCTCTCTCTAGGCTCTTAATATATGTCCTGCGTTGCCTGGATGAATACCTAACACTCTGCTGTCTGCTTTAAAACAAGGGTGAAAACCTGAGCCTGAGTGTGACAAGTCAGGCTGAGGTGTCTTTTGGCATTTGGCCGTATTGTGCTCTGTCCAGAATGTTTATGACTGATATCTAAAACTGGAAAAAGCTGAAGCTCCTATATACATGACCTGCAGACAACTTGATGGTGCTGCTTGTATTTTGTCATAGCTTTGAAAATACTTAGTTTGTAAAACCGACAGAATAAGTAAAGTGACAGAGAAAGTCTCTTATAGGGTAAATCTTTAAATGTACCTTGTGAAAATAGTACAAGGTCTCTTAATTAAATTAAATTGCTTCATATTTCAGTGAAGTGACACTAATAGGTGTATAAATCTGAATTCTTATTGACTTTATTCTATTTTTCCATTTAGCTTAGTTAGATTCTGTTACTTCCTGTTTTATTTTGAAGGATATTCCTTCATGTGGCTATCTGTACCTTTTCCTTTCTTGGTATCCAATGAAGCTATTTTCCCTTTATCTTAGGAGTTTCCCACTACTTTCCTGTAGCCACATTTGTTAAATATTCATCCTTAATCAATTTATTTAACTACCTCTGTTTTAAGTATATATTTATGTCTATCGACTAAAAAGAAGCATAAACAATGAAAACTAGCATTATTTTAGCATATCCAAAACACAAGGGTTCATGACCCTTTCAGCTGCAGAGATGCTGGCAGACCACTGAGTTTGCCCATATGCATGTTTCACAGGATTAGGGAAATTTCTGTCACAAATATTGTGGAAATTTAGCTTTGCCAGCATGCTGTATGACTTTGGATGACTTTCCGCTCCAGCCCACTCACCTCACTGTGGTTGCATGACACGTGTCAGACCGTAGTGATACTTTAGTCAGCAGCTTATTCTGGCTTCCCCTAGCAGCATGTTGGTCATGGTGTGTGTTCCAGCCATGGCCTGTTAGTGTGCCATGCAAAACAGACTGTAACTCTGTGTGACAAGCCTTCCTTTTGCCACCCCAAAATCCATGCCATAGTAGGAAAGGACACAAGTTTTTCAATCTCGCTCACTCTCCTTACTCATATTCAAAAAGTTTCCCTCCTGAAGTTTTTTGTTTGTTTCAGAAGCTCAATTTTAATAGTTTCCTCCCAAAGTCCATGTACACTCACTTTGTTTAGTGCAAAACATTCAACTTTTCATCGAGGTATGCAGAAGAGCTTTTCCAAATCCACAAGACACTGAACTTCGAGGCACATGGAAGTGGACTGCATAACCACTTCTGCCATCTTGGATGGTAGCATCAAGGTTTGGGATAAACAAGATGAATACGTGGATTCAATCTGCTTTGTGTCAGTAATTCAGGCTGCTGTTGGTGGAGTACTGGTGTGGGTGGTATTTTTCTGACACACTTTGGAGCCCTTATTATCAGTGATGATTGAGCATCGTTTAAACATCACAGCCTACCTGAGTATTGTTGCCGACCATGTCCATCCCTTTATGACCCCAGTTTTAACACATCGTGTCACAAAGCTCAAATCAACTCAAAGTGATTTCTTGAACATGAAAATGAGTTCACTGTAATTAAAAGGCCTCTGCAGTCTTCAGATCTTTTCCCAATAGAGCCCCTTTGGGATGTGATGGAGTGGGATTCATATCACTTAAGTGCAAATGACAGAACTGCAGCAACTGTGTGATGCTTTAATGCCAATTTGGATCATAATCTCAGAGGAATGTTTCAGCACCTTGTTAAATCTATACCATAAAGATTTTAAGCAGTTCTGGAGGCACAAGGGGATACAACTCAGTACCCAATAAAGTGGCCAGTAAGCATATGTCGTGTTAACTGGCTAGTGCAAATTGGTCATACACTGCAGGTGTGAGTGTGAGCGCTAATTGTTGACTGTGTCTCTGTGTTAGCCCTGTGATTGATTGGCAACAAGTGTGTTCCCCGCCTCTCGCTCAGTGTCAACTGGGATATGCTCCAGCTTCCAACTGTGACCCTCCAAGCAGGGAAAGCTAATGATGTGCTACCTTCAGTTTGCTCTAGGTAATGTGTTGTTATCTAGATATTGTGGTCGTACCCGTAGCGTCTCCATTTAATCACAGCAGTATTTTTATTTCTCTTGATGATTAACTAGTCTAGTCTTAACATGCGGACCAGCCTTCTCACCGTTTGATGTAAAGTGGTTTCTACACAATCGCAGCCCAAGTTCACAGAGATTATCCCAAATCAATAGATGTTCTAAGATGTGTAACCAGAGGTACTGAATTTGAAAGGGCAATTTTTAGTGGAAGAGGGTTCCAGAGGGGCAACAGCATTATTGACTGCGGATATGGAAGGTGTCTGTTGATTCAGCCATGACACTACAAGCAGTCTGTGTCCCTCATATTGCAATAATATTATTTAGTGTATTTTTTCTTTACTGTCCTCTGATACATTTCTACAGCTTTTCCCTTTTTTTCTTATACAAAATAACCCTACACTTAACACACAGGGTTTATTTTTGAACATCACGTGAATTATTCTTAGCATTATGCTTTTACCAGCCCGCAAGCATGCAGTTAGAGGAAATACCATACCTTCCATGTGCTTTTGTAGCATAGAGTGCCAATATGAGCAAACTGAGCAAGGGTAATCCTGTGGTTTTCACACCGGAACGAACGGCTTCCCCGTCTGTATCACACCTTCTGCTAGCTGTTAGCCCCATGGAGAGAGGGAAATGGTGACTTTAGGCATATGATTTTTCATGGACACAGTCAAGGCAGGAAGTACCATCTGCATATGATGTTCCGCTTGTTTTTCTCTGCACTCTGACTGTTTTATTAAATTATCTATAGCCGTTAGATGCATTCTTTTTGATCAGCACTGCACTCACATTCTGCTTATGCTTTTTTGGTGGATTGCAAATAAGACTGTAATAGTCGGGCCCAATAGCTTTAAAGGCCTATATAAAAATATTTTATATGCACTAAATGTATTCTTGAGACAGTATGATCACTGAGACAAGATCCTATTTGTGTCTCTACAACATTGTCACTGCAGAGCCGACTGCTCATAATAGCAGCTGTTGTAGTTGTCTGTCACAGCCACTAGGTGGATGCTATATCTGGACAAAGTAGTCACTCTGTGGAGGATTTTCCTATATGTGAACTGTGATGGTGTGAATCAGTTGCATGGTCCTCCTGGCACAGTCGGGAATATAAAAAAAATATTGTATGCTCTGTGTGTGCGCCCTGAGTCAAAAGTGCCAGTAAATTTCCCGGCTCTTCCCAGAGTATCTCCTACAAGCATCTCCAGCCAGGAAGCCTGTATGTGTGCGTATAGGAGTGTGAAAGGGAGAGACAGTGAACTGCTAATGTTTCTACACACACAATCACTTGCATGTTCATGTTCATCTATATGTGGGCCTAGTGCATCCCTCACCTTCCCACTACTCTGAGGCAAAATGAAGTCTGTCTGGCAGTGAATGTCTATTGTGTAGTGCTAATGTGATAGCAGAGATTAGCATTGTAATCCATTTAGCATAGAACAGCTAATCCACTTTATTACTGTTGAAAAGGAATCTGATAATATTGGCTAGCACCAGTGTGGCTGCCTTAATGATTTGAGGCTGATGAAAAAAAAATACTTTAAGATATATTCATAATTACTGTCTCTGATAATGAATGTAGGATTAGTAGGTTCATAACAAACCATGTCATTAATTTTAGCATTTAATCAAGAAAATAAAAGTGGTATAGTAGTATGCTGTTTTGTTTGTTGAGTCTTTTTTTGTCTAATTATAAAGGACTTTTCATGCACTAAGTGGATATTTTATATTAATTCTTCTAAGAGCAGAGATTGATATAAAAGAAGATGAAGACAACTCTGTTTTAAAAGCTACAAACCCCTCTGTATGTGCCAATTATTGTACAAACAAGACCACTGGTCCTTGATTTAAATCAGTCTTTCTCCCTTGTGCGTTCCCCTCTGGTCCCAGTGTGACTAAACCAGCTAGCGTTGCATTCTTGCAGACGTGCTCCATGCTCCCTGGTGGCTCGTTTGTTTTGTTGGTGGTCAGATTGAGGGATAATATACAGGAACTTCCCCTTGAAGCCTCTTCGCTCCTTGGTGACTGTGGATCTCTCCCAACACAATAAAACTCTACATCCAGTGACCGCTATAGACTGTCAGCCCTTTAACTCCACACAGCAAATGACTTGAGACCTTTATCACATGCTGTTGAGGTAAACTGATACATGTTTCCATGCATGCACATGCACAAATGATGAATGCTGTGCGTATATGCTTAGCACCTAAAATTAACATCCCCAATTGGGCAGATTAGATAACCCCACCTGCTGAATTGAGCTCTGGCTTACAAGAAAGTTTCTTTCTTCTTGCCTCCTTCTCTTCTTTCTTTCTCTCCTATTTGCCTTCTGTTCCTTTCTTTGCAACTGACCCTGCATACAATGGCTCCCAGTGGAAAAAAAGAACTCAAGGTTCTTTGAGATCGAGGTCACTACACGAGCCAAGCAGGAGGCTGAAAAAAAAGAGAGAGGAAGGAGAATGAATGAGAAACAAAAAAGGAGGGAGAGTGGGGTGAAGTCGGGGTTAAACAAGGTGTCTGTTTAAAGAAATGCGATGTTGTGAAATGGGATATCAGTAGAAACAGCAGGACAGGGCAGCACTTAAGCTGCAGCCAGTATACTTATAGTAGGTTTCTTTCTTTGCTCTACAATAGTTGACTGTCAAAGCAAAGACAAAAAGAAAGTTGCTTTGAACTATAAAGAGCTGCAGATTCTTTGGTTTTTGTTATGTAGAGAGTAAAGGAAAAGTAGAACCAACTAACATTGTCACTTACTATAAAGAACATCCTGATTGAGTTTCTTAACATTACCTTAAAAGTTTAGTGATGGAAATTCAAAGGCATGAGAGAGAGAAAAACTTAGAGTAATTTCCTCAAAATCCATCTTAAGATGAAGTTTAAAAAACGTAAATGCCCACTAGTCCTTTTTATCCAGCCTTTAACAAAGATAACCACCTTTTATTGAACGGTTCAGTCAGGCTACTTGACCTGAAAGAGACTTTAACTTGAGGTGTATCAGGTTATGATATTCAGACAGAACACAGAGTATGATGTCCTAGGGTTATTATAATTAATCAAAAAATGACTCATCTGTCTAGTCGACCATCTGCTTCCTATCCAATTATCTCCTGTTTATGCCTGTTACCTGTGAACCCGTAAGTGCTGAAGAGCACAAAGAACTACCAAGAGTCATCACAACTTTAACAAGACTTAGTTCACACCTGTCAAAAAAACCCAGAAAGGGCTGTGCGTGTGTGTCTGTGTGTGTTTGTCTATTCTATTGGGTGCTGAAAGTTGCTTAGTTAGGTAGAGTCAGGACTTTGTGTTACTGGAAAAATGGAGCCAGAGGACAAGATTTGGAAAGGATCATTTGCAGCACACACAATCAATCTGATTGTGTGTGTGTGTGTGTGTGTGTGTGTGTGTGTGTGTGTGTGTGTGTGTGTGTGTGTGTGTGTGTGTGTGTGTGTGTAAGAGAGAGAGAGAGAGAGAAACACAATGTAAGCAGATGTTCTGGCACAACCCAGACCACTTCCATCACATCAGCAAGTGTGCGTGGGCTCAATTCCATGCACTTTCTGCTGAATAAACTCACCTAGGGGCCCATAGACCACACCTCTTGCCCAGATGCCTTATTACCATAATCACTTTTGAATGGCTTAAACTGTGATAGAGAAAGATGTCCTTCTCAGCAACAGCACCGACAGCCTTGATGCAAGGCAAAAATCCCAAGTCAGTATATCCTGGGCAGTTTAGCTAATAAAAACATCCAAAATTACCTTTTAAACGATTCCTTCATTTGTATTTGCACGCTTTGTTGTCCTAGATACCACCTTTGTTCCACTGCCAAGTCCTTCCTGGAAGGCAACCGTTTTCTCTCCTGTGTTTCTTATTTGCACCTCAGCTGTTCTTTATTTCGATGTTATGTCTTTAGCCATTTACTCAGTTACACATTTATGTAATTGGACTTAGCAGTTGATTCATGTGAAGTTTTAATGTCATGATTGCAGTACCCATGAGCGCAATGGTTGTGAAAGAGTGATTGAAAATGTATAATAAATGCAGTATGTTAATCTTTTAATGTGCTTCTCTTCTCGTTTTTAGATTCGTGTAGATGGCTCCTCCCGTGCCCTTCAGTATGAGACTGTGCAGGCTGTGGAGAATGGACCCATCCTCAGAGACATGGCCTTCTCTTCTGACCATCACTACCTCTATGTCATGTCTGAGACCCAGGTCAGACACACAAACAAACACATACATCAAAACTCCTCCCTGCTGACTCAGTATCATAACCACTGGCATTTATCATTTTCTTATGTCACAGGGTAGAATAACCTTTGGTATGGCAATAGAGGATTTCATTACAGCCTGACTAGAGGAGGGAAGAGGATTAGATGGACCATTGGATGTTGTGACCATGTCTTTTTATAGAAACAGGCTGTGAGGGTAGAGCTGGAGTGAATAAATGTGTTGAATTATGGCAAGAGAGAAGAGTGGTCTTAGTCCACTTTGGTGTGTGCTGGTGTGTGTATGTCTGAGCAGGCAGATTCACACATCTCTCTTGGTACCTTTGATGACATGGAATGTGGAGTGAAATAGCAGCACTCTATGTAATGGACACAGACACAGAGTCGGCGAACACCTATCAGAGGCAAAACCTTGCCAAAATAGCACCACGAAAAGTCACGTAAATGGACACCTCCCTGACTGGCTGACTATGTTAGATGTTCACGTTCTCTTTATATTCACCACAAAACACAGGCATGGACTTGTATCGTAATTTACATGTACAAAAGCATGATGACCAAAGCAAGGTCACAATCATAAAACGACAAATTCATTTACAGTCAAAGAAATAAGCACACATTTTGCTTAACTGAAGCTACCAATAGTAGCTTAATTATCAATACAGCATTAAAATAACTGAAAAATCTGTTGACATACTGATGGATACTTACAGATACTGTAGATTCATTTCAAATTCCATTTTAATTATATAGTGCTAAATCAAGAACACTGAAAAAAATATGTTGTTGGATTTACTTAATTCAATGGTGGACATTTGTTGCACACAGATGTTTTGCTTTGGCAGCAACTTAAACAATTGAATTAAATTAACACAATTTATTCATGTTCAATAAACTTGTGCAATTTGTGTTGATAAAATGTGACTTAAACATGTTTTGATGAAGTAATTTGAGCTCTTGGAATATTTTAATCCTTCACAATTTTCTCACGTTATCCCAACACGATTCAATAACTTTTACCCAATACTACTTGGTCACTTAAATACTACATGTTATCTTCAAATTACATTTTGCTATTATATTCTAGTATCAAATACACAATTTTCAAATGGAGGCCTTATAACAGATTGTATTGTTCTCTTCCAAGATGGTTGCTGGCATCCACCAGTAACCTTTCAAAACAACATGTCTAATTTCACTGCAGTAGGTAAAGAATTAAACTGACATTACTCCTCTACTGAATCTATATAAATCAACAGTTAAATAATGTCAGTTCTTCCGTGTTCTCTGGAATCAATCACAGCAAAGAAATTGGACTGTTTCTTTTGAAAAATGTTGGGAAAGAACAATACAAAACATTCTATTTAAGGCCTCTAACGTCAAGATTCAGTTAAACAACAATTATAACTAAACAATTTGAGGTAATGTTAGTTTCCATTAACATTAAATTAGGTTACTGAATTGGCAAACACCTTCCTATTAACACTACCCATTTTACCCCAATAACTAAAGAAATTAGCACTTGCAGGTCAAAACCTTTATTCAAGAGACGCAAAAATAACATTGATACAGTGACTGTCAAAAATTACAGCACTGATCATACTGTGACATCTTGGTTCAAAACAGCACACTTAGAAATATTCAACGTTCTTTACTTCAACTGAATGAAACTGAAAATACCATTTCACACGACCCATATGGGATATTTAGACTGTATAACTGTTCACGCTACATCTCTTCACTAGTAAAAGAAAGAAAAAATACAAAGAGAAATTTAAAAATGCTGCCAAACAGACAAACAGAACTTGTACAGAGCAAAAGGAAAAACAAACAACAACAAAAAACGGCTCGTCCTCATGGCAGTTGCAGAGTATATAAAAATGAACCCTGCGATCCGTTCCTGGAATTGAGCTTCAAAAATGCAGCAGAACAAGTGTGAGATTTAAATGTCCTCTCACCTAGAGCTGGTCACCTCACATGCATAACAGTGAGCTTCGTTGCAGGAGCAGTTTTGTCTTAGTTGTGAGCTTTTCTTGAGAGCTGAGTTGCATCCAACTCCATTACCACCCATTGAATCACCTCAAAAGTGTAGCAGAGTTGTGATGGGTAACTCATGTTGAAGGAATAAAAAAGGTCCAAACAGCATGGCTACTGCAAAGGTCACGTTATCCAGATCTTGAAGAACAACATCAGAAAAGTCATTGCCTGCTGCATCCTCTGGAGACAGATGTTCATTGTGGTTTTCTCAATCTGTGCAGTGGCCTCAGTCAAGTCCTGGTTAAACACAAAACATTTCTTTAAGATTCCTTTTTAAACTCATCTCTTTTGAATCTACCAGTTCTAATGTTAGAGTAATTTAAACCAATGCAAGCAACATAGTAAATAGCTATAGCCAAAGAGTGGCCTGCCATGCTGCCATTCATGGTCTAACAGAGTTTCTAAGAGAGGGTGAAAAACATAATAATTTCAAATGCTTTACATTAGTTTTTGTTAGAAAGACACCGGCCCATCAGAAATCCAGGTTATGTCACTCAGAAGATGTTAGAATTTAGACTTTCAGCCCCACAATTTGGTTAGCTGTTGGTCAGTTGGTCATTTTTTCAAACAAAAGCTAATATAAATATTGGTGGGATTTTCCTTTGTTCATTAGAATGACAAATTTAAAGTTTTTTCACACTGATGTGACCCCTAATACAGGGGTGGGGATGGGGCCTCAAGGGCCGGCGGCCGAGTTCACTACCAGGCCTCATGTGAACTTCAAATTATTAAAGAGGACTACTGGTCCTAACCAGTCCAATGAGGATCAAGTGGATAACTAAATGCATTTTTAAATGTTGCAAAGCCACAATCTACCCATAAAACACTCACCATGAACTCCTGCACCAAGATGTTGCAATTGTCTTTCACACAGATGCGGAGCACTTTGATGAGGGACTCCGAGCATTAATGTCATCCTTGACTATTATAACAAAGAAAACAGAGATTTGTGAACTTTTCAGTAGCACAGAAGAAAATGATCCCAGACAAAAACTCTTGACTTTTTAAACCAGTCAACATGCAACACCAGCATCTACAAAGCAATATCAAAAGTTCCTGTTTGACATCAACTTTATGGATATATAGTTTCCAGAACATTTATTTTTAAAAAAAGATAATTTTTTCTCAGTGGGCCAGTAAATGCATGACGAAAATTATGGCATCCTTTTAGTGGAATCATTACTCACAGGTAATAGTTGACTGTTTCAATGGATGTAGCATAAAAATCTTTTACTGACCTAATGCAATACATATACACTTTGTAGTTAAAGAATTTTAAAGTTCTTACTGTCATTATGGCAGCTACATCCTTTAGCTTTGTGCCCTGTTCCCCTGATCACTTTGCAAACACTTTCAGCAGACTGTCAGAGAAAAACTCAGCTCCGTCAGAAACCTTGACTGTAAAGGCATGGTTGGGATGCACTGGAATGCTGCATTTTATCTGAAATGACATAAAATTATTTTGAAATAACAGCAGGCACTGTGCTTGGTTAATCAGTAATGTTTTGTTGAATAAAAACTGTGTTTCCAGATCTTATGGGATTAAAAAAAATCCAAAGATGTTTGTTTCTGATTTGCAACCCAACAACCCACAAGTTACAACCTCATTTCAGTTCAAGTGTGCATTAATGCGAGTCCAGTAATCACCTTTCTGGCAATACATACAGGTATAAGTTAAACCTATGGCAGATTTTGGATCTCTCAGTTGTATTAATAGGGTGAGTATGCATGCACCTAATAATTATAAAAAACCTATTATAATTAAGTTACAGAAACGAAAATAGAATATACTTTCTTACCATAACACCTTGAACCCACAATCCATCAGCTGACTCCTGGTGAAATGCAGAATAGAGGTCATCTCTCAATGTGCAGCAAAAAAAACAAAAACAAAAACAAAAGGACAGCAGGTGAGGGCAGGAGGGGTAGGGATGTAAGCTAGCATAATGCCGCTGATGATATTAGCTAAAGCTGTTCAATGTCCAAAATCTCACTAACACCACGGTGCAGTAAATACACAATGTAACTGAAGAGTCAGTTGACAAATCTATTCACACAGAAAACCAAATTATGTTATGAGTGCCTCGTAATTAGGTTTAATGTGATATTACGGCTCTTGTGCCAAAGACAAATTCAAATGAAAAAGCGCCAATTCTTTGACAACAGATAAAACAGCAAATAAGCTAACGGCTCTTTTTTAGCATGTTACATGGCGACACTCTAGACGTTTAACTACATTTGGCTGAAATATGGTAAAAATGAATTCAAAAAATCAAGACATACCAAAAACGTAGAGTTGGCTGCTCGACTTGACTGAGATGGATGCCTTTTTTAAACCACGATCCAAAGCCCGCGAGATGAAATCACGCGTGGTTTCACGAGATTTAACGTTGCTATCTTATTGACTTACTTCACCTGAACATGATATGAACAATTTAATACACCCTTTCTGCATATCATGTAGTTTTTACACTATATAGTTACATTTAACTTTAAAACATGAGGCAATTGTGTTAAATGCATGCAAGATGCTTACATAAATCCAAGAGATGGCCAGTCCCTTTTTTTCAGTGAACACCAGTCACCTCATTGCACAATGATTCATATTTGAAGGTAAAGACCCTACAATAATACATTAAAATTGCCAACAATCAGTTGAGCCACAATGAGCAAACACTTGGGATGTGGGATGGAAAAACTCCCTTTTAAAACGAAGGAACTTCTGGGAGAACCAGGCTCAGGGCTCTCACCCCAACTGTTGGGGTGAGAGGAAAGAAACGGGACAATGCAGAAGAGAAATATTATATAGAATAGTAAAAAGCTCCTTATATATCTCAACAAGATCATACTTTTTTTTTTAACTTTGGCCTAACAATGCACCAACAATAAAGGTAATGGGCCACACCTCTTAGTCTTTGAACTCAGCTTTAATTTTAGTCCCATTGCCACAGGTGAATAAAATCACGCACCCAGCAATGCATTCTGCCTTTAAAATCATGAAGAATGGGTCATTTGGGGAGAATTTGTGCTCCTGTAATAGGATCCCACAATTGTAACAAGTCAGTTTTTTGGAAAGTGGATATATTTTTGGACCCACAGCAATTCGAATTGACAGACGACATAACGTTATGGGAGCAGGATTACAGAGTGCTGAGGCGCAGAGTTCCACACCTCATCTGGTGTTAACATCACCACAAAAGTTATGAGCTGGGAGCTTCACATCATGGGTTTCCATGGCCAAGCAGCTCCTGTAAGGGCAATCTGCAGGTGACTCAGTGCTTTTGCCGATGTAGCGCATCAGCACCTCAGAACTGCATCTAATTGCAGCATTTATTTAGTTACATTTAACCGCTGCAACACTTTCCACGAGGCACTGTTAGCAATTAAATCATAAAGGCCAAATCAAGCCACCAGTGAATCGCTGTCTCTGTTTGCTGTTCATTATTAATGCGACTGTTAGAAATAATTTTGCAGGAGCTCTGAAGTACGGATAATGTGCATATCATTCCCTCTCTCACGCTCGCTCTCTCGCCGCTTTATCTCCTGCCACCCACAATCACAGAAGGCCACTGCTGTTTTGTTGGCATCAGTTGTTACCCCTGCACATTGTTTGTAGCTTCCAGAGGATTATAGACCTCTCTGGCACCGTGGAAGTGTCACTATTTACTAATGTAGTGCATTGCAATTTGTTTGTGTGTATGTGTGTGTGTGTGTGTGTGAATGCGTGTGTAAATGTGTGCACATTTTAAGTGGCCAGATTATCGTGATAACCTTTTAAAATATCAGTGAGTTGAAGGTGCCCTTTCAGATGGTGCTCTCATTGCCTCTCCTCGTCAGCCCATCTGTAGAGCGAGCGGGAAAGCAAAGGAACACAAGTGAGCAAAATAAGGACATTTAGGATGTTATTTGTCACGGCATCCAATTACTACTCTTTTGTGCAAATCTGTTAACCAGCAGTGTGAGAATTTGTGTTTTATTTCCCTTTCTCTTAGATTGTAGTCCATGTAATTGGCTTTATAAAAAATAGTACAGATTAACAAATGAATTATTAAAAATATTTGACTTCCATTTTTTTTACCCTCACTAACCCTCGTTAGATTTCTTTATGTCTCGCTTTTATTGCACAACATCGTGTTACAAATTTAGTATTTTTTTAATTTGCATGCCAATTAGCTTATATTGAAAAAAAGAAGCATGGAGTGGAGTATTTTTTGTCCTGTAGTCGTTGTGCGTGTGTGCTTTATGTCTGTGTTTGCGTGTGTGTGTCTGCATAAGGCCTTGGTAATAATTAGTCTATTAGCCCAGTTGCGGCGCTAACCTACACTAACTGTTTGGGAGGAACATTTGGGAATTACCATACATACAAATAGAGAAAGCAGTTAATGAACACCCCACATGGAATATGCAGATAAATACACAGATAAATCCAGTGCACAAACACACATTCTTCTTTAGTCCTGAAGTGTTTATAGAAAAGGATGAGACATACAACTAAGAGTAACTTTGTTTCATTTATTTGCTTTATGTTTGAGCAACACCTTCATAGGTTAGCGCTATTTTAAGTCCATTATTGATGTTCTATTTCAATGTAATACCTCAGTGTGTCCTAAGTAAGCAGTATAAACTAGCTATTTGTAATTCTCAATGTCGATTAGACAGCTAAAATATGCAACTTTGCCATCACTGTCCTGATTTTTCTGTGAATCAGAGCTGTTTCCAAGTGCCTTCAATTAGTGAAGGAGATGAACCTAAATTCTTGCATGTGAAATGTCGAGAACATGTCGCAACAGTATTTTGAAATTATAGTTTTGCACAGCATGTCTTTTTTTTTTCTCAGCAAGTTAGTTCTTGAAGATTTTCCTGCAATGTCTAGTTGAACTGTTTCCTGTCACGGCATTGCTTCAGGCCAAAACAGCTTTTCATAAGTCGTCTACAAACTCAAACAAAGATATAATCTGACATAATACATGTTTGTTTTTATTTATCACACATTTAATCAACAAATAAATTACCCGCATAAGATTTGCCATTAACATACATGACATTACTTTGCTTTTGGCCTTAATGCAGATCTGCTGCTTCAACGTAAAAGAATTGGCGCCTGATTTTTATTCGCAGATTGCCTTAAATTTCTTGGCTGTCAGCCTTAACAGTTAGTGCCAAGTTCAAAGGGCATGTTGTGGTCACCCTAGCACACCGCAGTGCTGGCTACCACGCTATTTGCTGGATCACTGGGGCAGTTTAAAATAACATCCAGCGTACACATACACATTTGCCAATTCCCAGGAGTGTCAAACGCTATTAAAACAGCTCGAGTTGGTCAATAGCAACAGGCCACCTGCTGTTTCTGGGGCCTGGGACACAGATACTCAAAGACTGAGAGTATGATATTTGAAAAGAAGGAGAAATACAAAAAGGGATAGAAGGAGAAGACCAAGGGTGCCCACAACAGGAGGCCAGAACAAAGCTGGTCGATGTAGCTGGACCCATACTGTGCATAGCCTTGAATTACTCCCCTTCTTATTGGCGATGCCCGACCAAGAGGGGGGATACCTCTGGATTCTGGCTGCTGTGTGAACTCGGCACCGAACAGTGAAGGTCAAATACTTATACTGGAGGAGAAGACGCAGAGAAAGAGCATTAAAAATTAATTTAAAGCTCACTTCTTTTGTCAAAAGTAAAGAAGAAGTTAATAAGAATGATTCTTATTGTACTACATTTGGCACACAAAATACAAAGTGTGTTAGTATGGTATTTGGGCATGACATGCTGCAATAATTGGTTGCTCTGTTTTGGGATTGAGTCTCCAGAACTGGCAGGATCAAACCCCAATGTTTAAACCTTTCTCTCATTTGGGTTGTTGGAAGTGGAGAGGATTATCTAGCACATCTTATATAGTTGCTCGGTTTGGTTGAGATGTCATCACTGTAAAGGAGATAACATAAGCGTGTTGTGCGCTTTGCTGAGAAGGTGGTTGGCTGCAGACTCCCATCTCTGCAGGACCTGTACACCTCCAGGACACTGGGGCGTGCAGCTCGGATCTCAGCTGACCCTTCTCACCCTGGACACAGTCTGTTTGACCTGCTCCCCTCAGGCAGGAGGCTCCGGTCCATTCGCACCAGAACCTCTCGCCATAAGAACAGTTTCTTCCCCTCTGCTGTTGAACACATGAACAATAACCGTATGACTGTTCCCACCACTAACACATGACCCTACGCTGTGTTCACTGCATCATTCCATGTTTGGCACTGATCACCACCTGCACTCATGTATATATCATGTATATATCTATCTATCTACTTAGCACTTTTAATTCTTATTCTTATTTTTATTTTTCATGTCTATTTAAGAGTAATTTATAACAGTATGTTTGCACTGAAGCACCGCAGCAATTTCCTAATGTTGTAAACCCGCTCAACATTTGGCAATAAAACCCATTCTGATTCTGATAACACACAAGTCACATAATCGTAACATTAAGCGTATCATTATGAGGGACGAGACCTCTCCTAGAAGAAGATACAGTAGAAATGGATTCAAGCAGAGGCTTTGAGGTTTGAGATTCTGCTGGAAGTAAAGTTGACCTGAATAAAGCTGAACTACTTTGTTGCTCATATTTCTCTTTCACACAATTTACAATGAAGACAACTTATACAAAGATGGGAAAAGGCTCTGGAAGCTTCGTCTGTCTATTAATGCTAGAGAGATCCACTCTTTGTTCCCCCAGCAATCATCACTCTGAAATCACACCGGGAATGAAAGAAAGCAAACATGAATAGTTGGGCCTTATAATGATTCTGCAGCCCAGTGTTTTTTTTCTTTATCCTTGACAGAACGTGTGTATTGGTATCTGCTATTTAACTAGCAGAGCCATCTTCAGTGTAAAGGTGAATATTGTCACTCTCATTGCAAAGAAAAAGAAAAACCCAGCCAAGGATGACAGCAGAAAATTAACAGTAGCTATAAAGTCTCTGTGCAGAATTACAGTTTAATTTAAAAGTGCATTTAAAGTAATGATTACTTTTTAAGTGTGTCACGCTGTATTTATAGTCTTTTTGTCTTGCCTAAATCAGTTGGCAATTAACTGTAATCAATTATAAATAAGTTACAATGGGGCAGAACTACTGGAACATCTTGGCAGAGAAATATAAATCAGCCTTCAGGGTTTGACTATCGTGCTGAGAGTCACACTATACCCTGCTTGTCTGTGTCAAATTATACACTCATTAGAGAAGGAAGCTGGCCAAACACTTAGACAAACACACATTCTCACGCTGTATTGTGTGTTCTCAAAATGATGTCGACATTGTATTTCTTTCGTGTCCTTGCGTGTTTTATTTATTCATTTTGCTGCCTTTTCCTGCCTCTTTGCTCCATCTTGTGACTGTGTGATGTTTGTTAGTCTTGTTTTATTTCAGGGTTACAGAATTTGCCTCTTGTTGCCCCTGATATTTTCTCAAATGAAAGTACATGAGGGCTCAGTCTTTTGTGTTTTCTCTTGTCCCCCCTTCCATTCCATCTGTATCCCATTTCTAACTGTATCTGACTCCCCATTGTCATTTAAACCAAGCACCATCCCCCAATCTCCCACCGCCCCCATTCCCCCCCCCCCCCAATTCCATACTAGTAAAATAATCTGTCATCCCTGCCTTCCCCTCATTAATTCAGTGATTGGCTGTCCTTTAATTGGATCTTCTTTTCACTCACACATACGCACACATGTGCACACGTGCATGCACAAGTCATCCTATTAGTGGGCTAAATAGGTGTTCTGGTATAAAGGGGACAGTTAGATTATAGAACTGGGTGTCATTATGGATGCTAAGGTTGCAGTTTGAGTGACAAGGGCAGGTCAATCCCACTGTTAATATGAGCTGGTAGCGTAGTCCGTTATTATGTTGCTATTCTGTTAACACTGGTTCATCTGTCAACTACACCTGGGTAGAATGAATGAGGAGGTGTCACTGGATCTCCGGGATCATTTCACCATTAGTGAAAGGGAGTTGAAGTGCACACCACACAGCAACATTTTTAGTAAAAGCTATAAATATATTCGTTGCCCCTCTGAAGTGATGAATTGTGACTAGTTCTGATATAAAAAGCTTATTTTAACGCATACATTCTTTCTTTTCCATATTTAATAAATAAAGGTCATCCAATCAAAGAGAGGGATCTCGTTGCATTAATCTTGCAAGCTTTCCATTAATGGCTTTGGTGAAATGCACAGAATCATAACTTTTAATTATAACAAGAATATGGTACATGTCCACAAACACTACGGCTAAGTCTGTGGCCCTGAAACTGTGATCTTTGTTTGACTCGGGAAAAATTAAATTAAATCAAACGAATGTGTTTTGAATAGGAAAATAAAGAAGGCAAAGCTGAAGCTAAGTCGGATCTTTTTTTAATGACTGAAAAATTGTGGCGTGTGGTGCGGGAATCTTTTTCAGCTTTTGAAGTGGTTCATGCCAGAAAAAATGCTGAGAACCACTGCTCTAAGTAGGGTTTTATGTCAGTTGGAGTAAAAACAACTTGGATCCAATCAGGAGAATGTAATTTCTATTAATATGATTTTAATGGCAAAGCACATTAGTCAGCAGCTGACTGTGCCAAGCCTTGACATGTGTTTGAGGGCATTCGAGAGCTGTTCCAGAGGTTGTTTGCTGTGTCTTTTTCTTTCAATTCATCTTTTAGTGTTCCCATAGCTATACCATTACCCTACAGCAAACACAGCAAATGCATTAACTTATCCTGCCAGCCACTGAGCTGTGAGCCAGTGGTTAGATTGTTTTCTGCCATGTTCCTAAATTGCCCTCGTGCTTGGGTATTTCTTTTCCCCACCTATACTAAAGCTTCTCATTCAGCATATAAACCGTTGCTGGAAAGTACTGTGACTTCCACGCTCATTGTGCTAAATTATTTATGTTCACCGTAGCAAATGTAGATCTGTAAGTGTGAATTATTGAAAATGTGTACCATAGTGGGTGAGATCGTTCAAAGTCAAATGGATTTTTTTTTTTACCCCCATCCCCCCCAAGGGAAATCCGACAAGCCAATTTGTAGAAGTATTGCGCCTTTGCATCTCATCCAAGACGTTTAGTACAAGCGTCCTTTAATTTTTGTCAGCAGGAAACTTTCTACCACATCTCTTGGAATTTGGCTTCTCTCACCTCTCTAGTGTGCAGATGGAAGTTACGAGGGTGTTTAGATGTGCATATTATGTTGTGTCCCAGTTTAGCTACAGGCACATTGTGGTCTAACAAGGCAAGTGAAGAGAGCTGATATGTCGCGATCACTGCTGCCTGACAAGCTTCTGAAAAATGTCAATAAAGTGGGGCAGACAAGGTTGAAGCGAACTCTTCCCTGATACAAAGTCCCATTTTTAATGTTACTCCGTTCTTCTTTCTCCCGTTGTCTCACTTGTTAACTTTTTCCCTGTTGCAGTATGTTTCTCAGTCTGTTTTCACAGTCTTGTTCAACTAATTTCTGCAAGGACATCACTAAATAAAAGAAGACAGAAATTCGATTTTTTTTTAAAATTGTCATTCAAGTGAGTCACCATCATCTCTGAGCGTCTTGGCTACTGGAAATAGTCCAAACAGTGCACTCCTTCTTCATGATACAGGCCTTATTTTATCCAAGGGCCCATTCTGTGCAGATTTAGACTCTGTGCAAGTACTTTTTTTGTGTTTACTGACCAACATGTCTTGGTTCTTGCAGTAACTATGTACAGTAATAGGACAACATTAGCATCCATCTTTTTTCGCCTTATCCAATTTGGGCTTGTGGTAGGGTTGCCAACCGTCCCTTAAAAAACGGAATCGTCCCGTATTTCGAAACAAAAGCACACGTCCCGTGTTGAGCTAATAAGGGACGCACTTTGTCCCGTAATACAGTGAGAATCAAAAGTAGTCTATAAATGTTAATGGAATTAACGCTTTGTTTGAAAGCATAACTCCCAGCCCCTCTCCTGCTTTGTGACCAATGAGCTGACAGCACACTTATGACAATTCAGATTACCGCTCATCTCATTGGTCGAGGAAAGGTCGCTTGCGGAGAAAATACCGGAAGACAACAGATGACCACAACAAGAAGCATGGCCAACAGGGGAACAAACGCCGACACTGCGGTCTCGGACGACAGTACACCTAAAGCTGGGCAGACACTGTGTGATTTTTTCAGTCGCGTTATTCAGCTCCTGCTCAAACTGCACGATTGACTCGCAGGGGTTAGAAGTTGGTAGGTCACGATGCAGGGTCTCACACTATACCGCCCGATGCTCTGATGCGACCCGAGTGCTCACACTGTGCCTCCATAAAATGAAGGTTATAACAGAAAATCTGTCGCTCTGTCTTTCACTCACACAGACACACAAACCACCACCATCAACTTTGCTAAATTGCTAATGAAAAACATTGATCAGGCAGCTGTGAATGAGCAGCAGTGTAAATCCAACTATTTTCACGGTTGTTGTGGTCGTGATAATTTTGTGATGCCACATCGAAAAGGCTCGGATGAGCTTTCCGAAGTTCTACAAGTTGTGCCTCCATCGCTTGTGTCCAGATCACACGCTGCACAGCCGTGCTGCTCCGTCTTTTTCACCGACGTTTACGTGTTTGCGCGTGAGCAGTGTGAGCGGCTCACGAGCGATTGATGATCGGGAGCTGCTCGAGGTGTTAATCGCTTCTCGTTACCCCACGTATACTACACGATGCACGATGAAGGCCAAAATTGGGCCGATCACCAAATCGGTCGCACGACTCAAAAATCGTCTCAAAATGGGCCAGAAGCCCAGCATTAGAGCAGCAATGTTTGTTCGCTCAGAGAAAGAAAAAAAGGCTGCAAAAGCACAGGGAGGAATGGGAAAAGGGAAACACCTGGCTGGAAAAGGTCACCATAACACCTATAAAGCGCACTGCACTGTGTGCCGGCGCACTTTTTCCATAGGCATGCTTCTAATGGTGGGCACATGAAGAACATGAGGGGCGTGAAAGCTCAGGGAACCCTTAACCAATTTCTTGTCCACCAGGCCACGGCAGAAGCAGATATGGTATGTAAACACTGGTTTGTTTTTTAAACCCTCTGGTTAAGGTTAATATGGGCATGTGCAGTGAATATCAGCGCTATGTGGCCAGAAGTGTGATAATATAATTTATTTTGTGTAATAAACAACTGCAAGGATAGATGATTACAACAAATAGATGACTAATACATAAAAGTAATACATAGATGAATAATGATGATGAGTTATGATGCGTAATCATGGGAACAAGTGGGTTTACAAACAGGAGCAGCTGATTAGCATTAGAAAAGCTGAAATAATACCTCAACTGAAGCCAATTGTACTAAATGCACTAAATGTGCACAGTTACAAGAATATTTTTCTTTCTATTGCTTTCTATTAATTTATATAATTTTAAGTTAAGCAGGACAGAGTTCTTTTAAAGAAAGATTTACTTTTATTCTCAAAAGTTAAGCATGACAGGCTTCTGTTTAAGAAAGAGACCTGTTTTACTGTGTTAATGTTGTCATTTTGAGCTAAAAATAAATGGCTAAATGATCATTTGTTTCCCATATGGTCATATCACAAAGAATATGCATCTGCTTAAATCAAATTCAAGTCAAATGGTTAAAAAATAATTTCACACACACAAAAAAGAGCTACCACACTGGGAAGGGTGAAGACAACTAGGTTGCCCGGCCCTGGCCACGAGGTGTCCCTTATTTATTTTTCAGGGAGTTGGCAACCCTAGCTTGTGGGGGTGTTGAAGCTGTCATAAGGCGAGAGGCAGGGTACACCCTGGACAGTTTGCCAATCTGGTGCATGGCTAATAGAGAGACAGACAAGCATTCATGCTCACTGTAAATTTAGAATTGCTAATTAACTTAACATGCATATTTTTGGCCTGTGGGAGGAAGCAGAATACCTGGAGAGAACCCAAGTAGACACAAGGAGAAAGGCCCTAGCCTTGATACGAACCCGGGACCTTCCTCGGATGAGGTGGCTGATATGATTTTGCTTTTTGCCCTTAAACCTTGGTTCCAAATTTAAGTAAGCATAAACTAAACTGTTTCAAGCTTGTTCACCTGCTTTTTTCCTCTCTTTGAACGGAGGGCTCACTGTCTTTGGAGTGATAGGATAAATAAAAATGATTGATTGTAACAGAGTCATTTGTCTTAAGCTGACAATCCTGACAGTGCAATAGATGGCTTTGTCATTTAACCTCTGGAACGTCAAATGAAACCAATATTGAACCTGCAGCCACTGGCCCGCTCTGTTAGCTGAGTTTGTGATATAATACCATTGTTTGGTGGCTGACGGATTGAGTGGGACGTCGGCTGTGACGAGGCAGTGGATCGTTGACGTGTCCCTCGCTTCATTTGACTTTAACTTCATTTGACTTTAACGCACCTTCATCCAGCTGGAGGTGCGATACAGAAAGACAAAAAAAGGAAGTCACACTGAAGCAAATGAAGCATCAACTCACATTCTGCGTTAGAAGAGAAGAACATTCAGGATTTATAAGGCGAAGTAAACAAGAAACAAAATGCTGCTTGACCACTTGGAATAAATGATCAGTAGCTTTACCCTGGGTGGGTGTGGGTGTATTTGAGGGGAGTTGAAAAAGCTTGAGTTGTAAACTTTAAAACAATACAGATGGTGGCATGCACACTGGCACTGCTTTGCTTTCTTCTGCTGTAAGAAGCAATACATCGTTCTCAAATGCACTGCAATGTGTTGGTTTGAAAATAACCAAAAAGCACCACATTACTTACATTTAGCACATTATTTCTTGTTAATTTCACTTCCCAGCCAAAAGGATTGCCAACACTGTGCTGAACTAATGAACAAACTCACACCAGGGAAGGAGAAAAAGACGAAGCTAGCCGGGAGGAAGAAGAGAAAAGATAAGAGAAGTTCAGTGTGCCCTACAGGCTGTGAAGCAGGATTGGGCTATCACTTTAATTTCCCTCTCTCTGTTCATTTGGAGTGGTTTAGTTTAGCTGCAGGTGGAATCCCTGTTTAATTACAAGTGGAGTGGGCAGGAAAAGAGTGGGATAAAGAGAGGAATAGAGATTAGGCTGAAGAATTAGTTGATAATAAAAGTCTCTGCCGATTTAATAAATGATCACTTTCCCCATTGCAAGTTGACTTGGATGCCCCTGGCATTGTGTAAGAAGAAGGGGAGTCAGAGTAAAAGAGGGAGCAAAGAAAAACAAAGACAGTCTTTCCTTAGTGGAATGATTAAGGTTTTAAAGTAAAAATTTGAAGATGCAAAGGCCCCCACCCTGACACCCCAATTCCCTTGATACCCATCTTACACATATAAACTGTATATATAATTTGATGCCATTGTGCCGCCACAGTAAATGATCAAGTGCGTCTTCATCTTCCTCCCCACACATTAGGGTATCAAGTACTTCTGTGATCTCTGCCTTTTTTAAAAAGCACGATTATGTTCAGCAGCCTCCATCTCTCCCTATTGTGAAAGGAGGGAGAGTGCAGGGTGTAATGGCTGTCATTTACTCACCTGAAACACGGAGGGAATTATAAATGCCATGCACCCCATCCTTTGTATTTATCCCTGCTGATATGATAGCACGGTCATAGTGGAGAGACTGCGAGCCGTAATGGTCGTCTCACTGGCAAAGCCCACGAAGAAGATAGCATGAAATGAATGTGATATCGAGATGAGAGGGACAAGGGGTGCATTGGGTCGTTTAGCCACCAAATCCCTCAATTTTTTGATAAAAGAGGAGACAAAAGTATTGCTCGCTAAAGTGTGTGTGTGTGTCCGATAGAGGAGCGAAGCTCTGGAGAGATGATGAATGTATGATCTTACACACCTCAGAGCATCTGAGTGACAGAGACAGACAGATAGAAACAGAGGGAGAATGAATGATATCAGGATGTGTGCTCTGGAACAGAGGAGCCACATCGGCACCCATCATTTTTGCCATGCTCTGAATGGTGGTGTGTGTTTGCCTTTGTTTGTGTGTATGTTTTATCTGTTCAATAAAACCATCTCCCCAGATGCAGGCATCTGAGGCGTTGATAGGCATCAGGAGGTTCATTCCATTATAATCGAAGTTTAATTCCATGTGAGGTTTTTTTTGTGTAGGTGTATAGTTGTGGGCGATGTGTGTATCAGCATATCTGCCACTGATGAAGTGTTAAATTGTAAAGATACAGTGGCATCTTTTGCTACAGTTCTGTCTGGGTGCTTAGTTTCTATGGCAGATCACAAGGTGACAAACCACTTGATGGCGTGTCACGGCCACGTAGATGACATAAATACGCACATGCACCGGCAAAGAGAAATCGTGCTTTCATATACTCTTACGATAAGGCTTTTTGGAGCTGAAATCCCACTATAGGCTATCACAATGGCCTTTCTCTTTAGTGACTTAGAGCTTATTTTAGCTGGCAGTGGGGCGAGGCAGTGCTGGATTGCAGGAGGAGGTGCAGGCCCGGTGGAGAGTGACAGGAAAGCAGGAAATCTATCTAGCAAGATGCACCGTGCAATGACAATCAGTGTTGAGTTTGATCATGTGCACACACCATTTCTCCACTATCTCCCCGATTCCATCTCAAACTCATTCTCTTTATCTACCTAATGCAAATACGCCTCTACACAGTAGGGAGGGCAAAAAATACTAGCTATTTTTTTGTCCCCCAGAGCAGACACAAGCTTAGCACACAGAAGTGCTTTGTCTCTAATCTGTAATAGCAAGCTGGATTCCTCTTGACTTTGACAAGGAAATACGCCCCCTCTGAATTTATTCAGCTGTGTGTGAATCTGTTTTAGAATGTGTGTGTGTGTGTGTGTGTGTGTGTGTGTGTGTGTGTGTGTGTGTGTGTGTGTGTGTTTGCAAGCAAGTACGCTATTTATAGTACTTGCAAAGATGCATAAATGTCGCGAGAAAGAGAAGGAACAATGCACTAGTATGTTTTTTTAGAGTTTCTCCGTCATGTGTCACTGCATGACTCCAGTAGTACTGTATGTGGATGTCTGTGGTTCTTGTGCATCAGTGTGCATATGTCTTGAAATATGACTTCCACCATCAGCGTGAGCAAAACTGACTTGACTTGTGTGGGGTTTTTTTTTTATTATTATTATTTGAGAGAGGCTGTCAGGCAGAGATGTGCTGTGTGATAGTCCAACAGAGAGAACCGCCGTCAGTGGCAGGCTGTGCTTTAGAGATACCACTAGGCACAGGCATTTCTGATCTCTTGTTACATTCTGTCATGCCCTACATTGCATGGTTTAATTATGGTCCTTTTCATACCCTCAAATATGGAATTTAGTCAGTAAAATGTGCTGCAACGACATGTATAATTACATCTCATATATCCAGAGGTACACAGAGAGAGAGCAGTATGCAAAACAGTTTGATCCTCAGTTCATATTGTAGGTGGTTGATTTAAGACCTAAATTACATCAGTACTCACCATGACTGCATTAGTATTTGCGAACAGGGCATTAAATCCATGTTTTCTTTAGCAAGTTGCGCTTGAGCTGACCTCTTACTCAAACTTCTCTATCTATATTTTTGTAATTCTTTTTGCTATAAATGTAATGTCTCTCAGGTATCCAGGATAATGGGTTTGAGTATTCAGCAAAGGTATAATAAGTCTATTGAGTATTTTGATGTAAGACTTACTTTTGTCCTCTCCATGATACATCTTCAGTGAATCACTCAAAGAATCCTTAATAAATATGCACTGGAGAATCCTGTAATGGTAAAGGTGTCCTGGCCCTGCCCCTGAAGAGCCAATTAAAAGCTGAACAGGGCACCATATGAGTCAGTCGTGTTGCACATGACACATGCAGCCCATAGATTCAATTGTGTGATGGCAGCCATACCTGTACTTGTTAAAAATAGCAAACATGTAGGATAGAATATTATTTTTCTTGTCTAATCATATTCATAGCATGAATTAGCATGACATTTGTGGTTTAGTTTGAGGAGTCGGTTAATGAATATAACAGATATGACAGCATGCATTTTTATATCTCATTGGACATTGCATCTGTTTTAACTGTCTCCCTTTTCATTTAAATAGTACAATAATTGCTTGGGGGTGTTACCAAAGTGACTGCCAAATTTTGAGACTTTCTTGAAACTAGGTCCAGTGGTTTAAATCATACCACGGATGTATACTATCGCTGGGTGACACACAATGATAGTGTAGCCTTCTAGTTCCTTTATGTTAAGTGGGTTTTAAAATAAAAGAAACAATTTTTTAAAGTTTCATGTGAGAAAAAGTTGAAGAAACTCAACTTGGATGTTAAAAGCAAAAACAAACTATTTGTACCTTTCTTCTAACAATTTTTTTCCACTGTTTTTTAGTAATTCCAGAAGTATGCAGGCACACGTGCACCCTTTTTACCCACATCGGTCCAACACCGACGATGTTGTCTCTCTTTCTTGGCTGTCATCACAGAGCAGCCTGAGTGACAGCGGTCATCTACCAATGACGGCTCATTTATCAAAAGTGCCAGCAACACCTATTATTGCACCATGCAGTTACCATGGAGACAAGAGGAGGGGGACAGCCCGAGATCTACCTCAGCTTTGCCCCTTGTGCTCGGTCACTCATGGCCCATGCCAATCAGTGCCAGTCAATGCCACTTTGAATTGGCAAGGCTATACATCATAATGGATGGACGGCTGTCCCAAGTGGCCAAGTTTCCCATATGGAACGAGGTCGATTGGAGCAACGGGGGAGCTGTCGAAAAATAACATTTTAATAGAAATCGGTCATGAAACTAAAAGAATTTATGTGTCTATACAGTATAGTGGGTAAAACTAGTGCTTTAGATGGATTTGTTTTTCGGGCTGTTGCGTAAATCAAGATAAAAGGAAGGCTTTAATTGAATCTTCCACATCTTCATGATGTAATTGTGTTTAATAGAGACAATTTACAACTAGCATAATTGTTTTAATGATCATTTTGTGTTGATCTGAGTCATCCTAGATGGAAACAATAACTCTGTAACAATATATTATATATTATGTTTTCAGTAAAAGGCGTTACTATCACCGTCACCTCTGCACCTACACTTACCTCGACCATACAGCAGACAGATACTGCTAATTGCAACAGCAGTATTGCTGATCTGAAGAAGCTGTCTATGACACCATTATCCAAAGATTCCTGCTCACTGCACTTTCTTATTTGATGTCTTGAAAATGTATCATTATGTCTCTCTGCCAAAACCTGAACACAATGTTTCTGTTTTGTTTCAGAATATTATATATCACTTTCACTAGTTTCAGGCCCTCTCTGTGTCTTGTGGTAATGTTCTCCTTTTGGTATTTCTGCTCATCCTCGCATTATTCATGCAGCCACACAGCTTTCTGCTGTATGTTAATGATATTTGTATCTCATTGCAGCTGTCGAGGATCCCAGTGGAGGCGTGTGGTCAGTACACAACCTGCAGCGAATGTCTTGGATCCGGAGATCCCCACTGTGGCTGGTGTGTTCTGCACAACATGTAAGTCCTGTTAGAACTCTCTCAGACCTAAACACACATGCAGTTCTCTCTTTCCTGCTTACCCCTGATGCATACAAATACTGTATTTGCTCAGTTGCTTCTCTTTCATTTGTTATGCCTCCAACATACCAGACATTTTGAGGGTGTTTTGGGTTGTTAGACTCCCCTACCTCTATGTGGCGCCTGGGTCCATGCCCAGCATTCCATCCTTTGCAGTCTTTTAGCTTTTAGGGACACCTGAAGCCAGCGCAGGCCAAGTCTCAGATTGCTTTCCTGGGGAATCAGCTTTTTGCCAACAACCCCCCACCCCACCCTTTAGATCCATTACCAAACCTAACCACTGGCATTGTTTACTACCCCTGAAACTAGAACCTGGTGAGAGCATAGATACTGGTGGGCACTGCCAGTGGGCACCAAGCCCAGTTGACGCTAAGCAAGTGATAGCTTCTTTTATTGTAGAAAACTGTTGAATGACATCTCCAAGATTAGTTCATTAAAAACAAATGATTTACTTTTTCTTGCACCCTGTTCCCCTTCGTCTTCTCTTTTCTTATTGCTCCTGCTTTTAAGACCGTCTCCCTCATTGTTTCCTTGAAATGCACAAGCATGCACACATAGATAAGCACAAATTCGCAAACACCCCAGCTGCTGTCAAACCCTTGTCCCTCAAGATGGGAGGGAGATAGTGCTTGCTGTGGGCAGGGAGATTTCCCACTCCACTGTAAATTGAAAATTGGTTTCTTGTGTTGGTTCTAGCCCTGGGGTAGAGTGTGTGTAAATGTGCGTAGGTGTGTGTATCAGTGAGACTGAGTACATTTAGCACCTTCATCCCTGCTGGCACTGAGAGGACACAGTGAGGGCAGGGTAGCAGGGTGAGTGTGAGAGGAACATACTGAAAGCTGCAGAGAAGTGAAGATGGACAGATGAAGGGAATAACAGATGAATGGCAAGGTCATAAAGAGAGAGCTAAGGGAACAGAATAGTAAAGAATAGATACTGGCAAATTCTAAGAAACACTCAAGGTATCAAGGATATCATGACATATTCAATGATCAGGGAGTGAGTGTGTCTGAAAGGCGGGCGAAAAAAGTATCTGTTTGTGCAACAGAACATAAGAAATAAAAATAGAGGATGCACATAGGATGCAGCCTGTGAACACTCATTTGAGCGCCACATATTAGAAGTTATAAGCAAGGTCACACACATATAGTAATTCCAACCATACATTTAATTTCTATCACGATCACCAATTCACTATGTGTGGTAATATGTACTGTTTAAGTATGGATTTATGTGTGCTTACAAACCCATTAAGACTTTTCGTATCCTAACAGTCAGAGGAAATGGGTGGTTACAGATTGGTCTGTCACACTTAGCCCTTTCAGCTCACCTCTGTCTTAACACACACATATAAGCCACGAATGCTCACACACAAGCCCTTGTTGCTTGAGAGTTAGTGTCAAGTCACCGAAAACAAGAATAGAACCCAAAGAGAGCGAGAAAATAACCAAAGTGCCTCTTGAGTCGATCTCAGGTGTCTAGACGTTTGACCATCACAAGGGCAGGAAAAAGAGATTACAGGTGTGCTGTGTGCATGCGAGTTTGTGTTTGGTGTGTGAGCCTGTGCGGACCTATCAGCACTCACACATTCTGTCATTTAGACAGCCCGGTAGCACACAGCCACAAAATGTAAAATGCACAACCCATTGGGACTGATCGACCACAGGTTCACCTTTCTCAAAGTCCATCCCCCTTACCCAGCATGTGAATTCTTAACTTGGTCCTGGTGTAATTGAAACCCCCCCGAGTTCCACCTCGACCACAGGGTAGACAGGACTTTATACTCCTGCCACAACCACTGCTGTTGTTTTATTAGCCCGTTAATTTATTTATTGTATAGCTCCCTAATTTACCAAATTTAGGCCTCAGCACCAAGGATAACTTCATATTCTTTACATTATTGCTGTGTTTTTTTCCTAACCATTGAATTTTTTCTTGATTATGTTTGAGAAAATTGCAAAACAAAGTTTAATAACAGACTTGTAAACTTCATGTTAAAACAATGGAGGATGGATGTAGCTGTTGAGTATATTTACTAATTCACCACAGACAACTAATTACTGACTGCTGTGCATGGATTGTGCCGTCGCTCATGCAAATATGCGTGTGTAGATACAAATGCATTACACACCATAATACTCTGTAGTCCACATAAACATGTTACTTTTAATGGTCTCTAGAGGATAATTGGAAAATAATTATGTGTCTGGAAACATAAAAATCCACTGAGATGACATGGGCTTGAAAATTATGCTTTGAAGGTCCTGAAGCATGTATGCAGTCTGTTAATATTTGTGTATGTATCTTTCCACTCCTTCCTACCCACTTTATTTAATGTGAGGTCAGTAGTAGTGCAAAGCCATTAACAGGCTTGATTCACAGCTTGATAGATAACATCCCAGCAGACCTCCAAAAAGAAAAAGTGTTTACACAGACACATGGCCAATCTTCACATTTAGCTGTAGTTCTCAGTAAAATGTAATACTTTCTCGAGAGTATTTTTAAAATGTCCTTTTTTCCAGTTTTCTATATTTTGAATAGTTGTTTTGTATGGCCGCTTTTCAATTATCCAAAACAAAAAAGGAAGCTTTACAAGTTAAACAGGCTGAAGGATAAAGAAAGTGGGAGAACTAGGGTTTATTTTGCAAGGTAGCATGACTGTTAGCCTGTCCTTGTTGTGTAGGTCTGGTACACTCATACACAAAAATGCACACATGGTTGATCCAAAGCACTTTTCTTCAGGCATCTCAGCAATTGAAAGCTGAACTGTTTGATATTCGGAAGACAGAAATGTTTAACGTTTTTCTTTTCGTCTTCACCCACCTCCGCTTTGTCTTGGCTGAACCATATTTCTGTTGTAACACAAAAAAGGAACAATTATTGATGGATAGCTGCATGCAAGAGTCGATCAGTGGATTCTGAACATAAAGTACTGTTGCTCAAAGAAGTAGTTTAGTCGAAAAGGACTGATACGTTGTTTACTAAGTATACAACAGCTCAAAACTGAACAGTAAAGCTTGCACATTTTCAAACACATTTTCTAATTGTGAAAGCTGTTAAATAAAACCAAAACAAGCCTGTATAGCTTGCAACCTTCGCCTATCTGCTTGTACGCGGCACATTTACTAAAGTAATGATTTAACGACAAGCACAAAATCCTCCATTTCCCTCTGTGACTGGTCACAAGTCCTGCTCAATCATAGAAGTGATTAACCTAGCATTATGACATGAAGTGAAAACCAGTAAGCTCCGTAAGTGAATGACAACAGTTTAATGATGTAAAGCCTCAGGAAAAGTCTGCAGGGAAAAACATAAATATAGGAATATAGAGCTTGTGTGTTTGTCTGCCTTCACACTCAATGCATCGCTATCCTGTGAAATGCTTTTTCCTGGTCTGGCCAAGCCTGAAGATATTTTTACAAAGGATGAAAGCAGGCACCTGGCCTAGTACACTGACAACAGACCAGAGACTTGAACACACATAGCAAAGGCCTAATAACATATAGCAAACGTATAGCAAAAGGGCCGAACCAGGAAGAGCTCAGACTCATACACGGTCTCCCACCCACACTCACTTTGTGCTGGAAAGAGGGGTGTTCAGTGGAAGGATAGCAAGCGGTTCCTCTTCAAAAGTGTTCTTCCAGATAGTTTGTTTTTCCAATCAACCTTGAAATCACCTCACTGGTCCGAGCAAAAGCAGAATTGCAAGCTCTCTTGCTCTCTCTCACTCCCTCACACACACACCCACACTCTCTCTCTCTCTCGCTCTCTCTCTCTTACACACACACACATACACACACTCCTTCTCTATCAGCTTTGCCTTTATTCACTCTATAGATCGGTGAGAGGAGCTGTTAGAGAGAACACCAGGGGAAGAGGAGAAAGGCAATCAATATTACAGGAGAGGAAATCAACAGGAGTGGATGGTGCACCTGGCTCTGTGTGTGTGTGTGTGTGTGTGTGTGTGTGTGTGTGTGTGTGTGTGTGTCTGCTTCTCTGATAGCAGTCATGTCCTTGACATACACTGACCATTTGTTTAGAAAGACAAATATCTTCAATAATTACTCACATGTTTGACTTTGAATGCACACGGCTGCGTGAAGACATATGCTTCCATTTATCCTACTATTTGCAAAATCCCTTAAACCCCACTATATATGTTTAGATCCATCAAAATTTACATCAGACACCCCCCTCCCTCGCCCCTCCCCGCGGGGAGGGCTCACTAAACCTTGAGCCTCACCTGTCAGCTAAACAGACTCGGCCGTCTCATGCCATCTTCTGCCAAGATGCAAAACGTATGCTAATGCCTGTCAAACTCAGCAGGTGAAAGGAAAGTTTTGAATCGAAGCAGCTCCTCCTTTTCATCTTTTTCTTTTTTCCCCCCTACTCTTTTACCATTGACATTGAATACCACACACTGTCAATCAGGGGAAAGCCTCCTACAGAAGAGTGAGCATATTATAGGCTTCCTGTATCCATATGGGCAGAAGCAACCATAAATGCATTCCTACATGCATGCATTACATGATTTATTCTACGCTGCAGAGTGAAAACATTTCACTTTCAAAACAAGTCACTTTTAAAAAGATTTATCTTTAAATGTCAGAATTTGACAAATTAGTCAATACTTGTTATATTCAACCGTGTTTACACTGTTTTTTTGGTACATGCTAGTCTGATAGGGCTTATTAAGCTTTCTGTTACTTCCATCCACACACCAACCCTTCCAAGTAAAGCAGAAGCACTTCTGCAGGGAGCCAATATAACAAAATGTTACAGCCACGTTGTGGTTATGTTACCCCCTGTAATGCCAGTCTGTCAGCTGTCAGTTTTGTAAGTGGTTAACTACGCTGTCAACACGCCTATCGTGCATGACAGCCAGACAGATTGGAAACCATATTTGGAGAAGTACCATTGTCAAAATGAATGTCATCATATTTGGCATGGATTTTGAGAATATCACACATTCCTCTGTGATATCAGTGTCAATTCGAAACAAGTCGTGCTAATGTTGAGATATCTTCACATTAATAATTGGTTTGACATATCTCAATCTCTGCTTTTGGCTGTGATATTGGTAATATTCCCAGAGCACTGAAATCACTCTCTCCTTGTCACTTTTCTCACTTTTTCATTTTCTTATTCTCCTCCTACTCTTACCTCTTTCCAATATCACCATTCAAATTACACTCCATCTCCAGCAGAGATATCATACACTATATTCTTCCTGGGCACGTTCGTATGTGTTACCGTTACTTCCACTAGTCCATTTACAGTGTGCATTTTTTATTTATTTATTATAATTTTAAATGTGTTTTGCTCTATTTTACATTTTTATTTTTGCATATTTTTGCCCCTTTGATCTGTGTCAGGTGTGAGTGCACTACACAGTACGATGAAAAAATCTTGAACAACCCTTCACTTCTTTATATTTTGTTTCAATGGAGCAAGACTTCCTTGTCAGTTTTAAAGTGGTGTTGTTCTTCAGCCTTTCTCAAAGTCTTTTGAAGTTGGTGTCTGGCTGCTTTTTCCATCCATTTTCAATCCAGTCCTTGTGCCTGACTATTTGAAGGGGATTTTGGTTTTGTTTTTTTTTTAAAGCCACTTAACACTCACGTATGAATCATTCAAGCATAAAAAAGTTGCTTAATTCAAGAGATGAATCATTGTTATTTCCACACATAACAAACAACTTTGCAAAGCTATTTTAAATTGTATTTAACACATTGTTGATACCAGCCTGTCACAAAAACATAATTTGTTCTCAGTTGCTTAGTTAAATGTATATATATTTTTAGATATTTTTAAGAAAAATATTTCTCCTTCTATGCACCGGTCTTTCTGAATTAGTTGTTTGATACTAATTTAGTTATTAAATGACCTTAGATAACATTATATGACAGGTATAAAAACATTATTGCACTAAGAAGGTATTCCCAAAGCGTTTTTAAACAAAAACTAGAAGTGCCAGGTCTAAAAAACTATCTACAGCAGTTTTAAAGTAATTTCCTTAAGAAATTAGGAAAAAATGCAACAAAGACCTGACACAGGTCCTAGGAGATGCAACTCCTTTCAACTGACCCATCTACTTTTCACTGAAGCCTCATTGAAAATGGTCTCAGTGGAAGTGTGTCTGTCAAGAAGCCCATTATAAAGAAGGGTAACCGGGAGAACAGGATGAGGTATGTCAAATTAAATAAGAATTGGATGAAAAATCAGTGACAACAAATTAGAAATTTTTAGTTCAACCATCGTCAATATGTACGCAGGTCAAGAGAGAGGTACAGTGAGTTTCTACAGCCATCTGTGGAGGCTAAAGACTGTCATGGTTCGGGAGCTGCATTTGAACCAGTGGTCCTGGAGCTCTTGTCAAAACTGATGGAATTATTAACGCAAAAAAGTAACTTCAGATTTTGCTCTGCCATGTAACACCATCGAAAAAGTATCTGATTGGCAATGGCATAATTTTTCAGTGTGACAATGGACAGAGCCCAGACCACAAAATTATTGAAGCAGTGTGGGATCATCTTGACAGAGAACAGAATAAAAGGCAGCTAACATCTAAAAAAAAAAAGGTTGAATGTCCTTCGAGAATCCTGGAGAACTATTTCTGAAGATTACTTGCTTGTCTAAAAGAGTTCAGGCTGTATTGAGAAACAAAAGTCATCATACCAAATATTGTTAACTAAAAAATTGTTTACATTTATATATTTGAAACACTATCCCCCCAACAGCTTGTGGGGATAGGTTAATTGATTAATCCAAATTACCCATAGGTGTGAATGTGAGCGCGAATGGTTGTCTGTCTCTGTGTGTTACCCCTCCGACAGACTGGTGACCTGTCAAGGGTGTACCCCGCCTCTCGCCCTATGACAGCTGGGATAGGCTCCAGCACCCCCCACGACCCTGAAAAGGATAAGTGGAAGCGGATGGATGGATATTTGAAACACTAGTTTCTAGTTTACAAATATTTTTAAATAAATCACTGCATCTGTTTCTAATTTTGTGAGCAAAACATAAAGAAAATCAGAGATGGCTTGGGATTTTTGCACACTAATGGGAATGGGAGTAGTAATGTCATGCTTCTGGCAATAGCCAGATGTCATGTTCTAGCTTATCAGATAAGATCTGTCAGTACAACCAGTAGTAAATCTCTACAGGTAAACTGTGATTATACTGGGGCACCCTAATGAATCAGTGGACCCAGATGATACTGCTACTAAAAGTGTCAATTTGCTTGAAACTTGTAAAGTTTTACAAGCCCACAACTTATATTGTCTTTGGAGTACCACTATGTTTCATAGTAAATGAAGGATAACATAAATCTAAATGCTTCTATGCAGTTGTATGCCAGTGTCCCACAATCACGTCTCCATAAACAGTTGTCTAAGATATGTACATGTGTTTTCTTTGCAAGCTCCTTTGACAACATATGTACAAGCTTATTAGGCTGATACAAAAAGTTCAGGAAGTCATTAGTAAACACAAAATGGCTGATAAAACTTGCAAGTCATGCTGCAAGCTTCTTGCCCCTTCAATCCTTTGTATTCCCAAGACATCTTTGGTGCTGTCAAACGAATAACCTTTTCGGAGGGAAAAGCTAATTGGCAGATCCGTTGAACGTTTTTTTTCTCTCTGTCTTTCTCCCCTCTCTCACCCACACATTAATTCTACACCACCGCTACCTGTCGCTGTGTTCACAGCCATCCATTACCTCAGTATGCTCATTACTGTGGTATGCCACACTAATGCTAATTAAACTGCAGTGCCACAATTAGCATGCCGCCATAGACTCATTGTGTTTGGTTGCAACGACCACTAACCTGCCCCTGGAGGACAGCTCTAAGTGCTTTGAAATATATTGTTAGCAGGGACAGTGACTGTCAACACAAAAACAAAGTTTTTGCAATATTAAAAGGCATCAAATTTAGCAGTTGGCCTAACACCTTTAAGCACCTTTAGTTGCAGTGTTCCCAAGATCAAGTAGGCTGAAATTCTATTAATTCCAATACATCCCTTTATTCTTTTTTTTACAACAGCAGTGATGTTATGCAGTCTAGTCTCTTTTAGGGTTGAAATCACAAAGCAAGTCTCAACGTAATATAATGTGTCCCATGATAATGATGGCACCATGATACAAATATTCAGGAATACTCAATATACTCTAAAACAATTATCCAATGTGTCTCCTGGTATCTGTGTAATTGGAGATGGAAAGGCATACAAGAAAAGATGACAGTCAAGAATTATTTGATTATAGCACTGTGGTGTCAGCGTCTGTGACTGTGCGTTAACACTATTATGTAATTCATATAATGTCTCACATCTAATGATTTGTGTTCCCCCCGCTGTCTGGAAATTATTGGATGAAAGCGTGTAGAATGCCTGCATGCTTTAAGAACAGTATTCAATATTTGGCACCAGTTTATCCCAAGAGGAAGTAGCACAATATATGAGGTGCATAAAGTTGTGCTGTTCTCCATGTGCCTGCACTTCTGCTTTTTTAGAAGTCCCGTTTCAGTCATCTCAGAATTCACAGAACTTTTTGATTATGCCTATGAGGTGTATCTATTTTGTGAATGTGCTTGTAAATATATTTTGTACAGCTAGAAGCTAACTGAGAGAAAATGGAGTCTTTATAAAATTCATCTTCTGAAAAGTTACTGTATGAGCATATCCAGTCATTGATAGACCTCCAGTGAAGGGAAATGGCTAGAAAGTCTTATTCTTGCATCATATAGATATAAAGACGCCAGCTATTTGAAATTTGTTTCAATCACTTCTTAATGCACTGCTAAGATCAGTGTTTAAGAAGTTGTACTCAGTTTGTTAAAGTCCTAAAGATGACTTGACCAACTCTCAGAGTATGTATGCAGTTGTTTCTTTGATCTTGAGATTCTTGGATCTGTGGCATTGCTCTGATGTCTGTGGCCAGGGGAGGATGGCCACCCCTGTGTATGGGTGACTGATTTCACCCCTCACCTCTTGGTGGGTGCGAAGGGAAGTTGAGGGGAAGGGAACAAGGCCAAGAAGTGACAGGGGCATCAGGACGGAACGGAATTCTGCACATCCCAGTTCCCTCTCAACTGTCACCATCATTGTGTGAAGACACACACACACACACACACACACACACACACAAACCAATCTACCTAACCCCAACACACATCCGCAAGCAAGCACACCCACTTTTAAGTCAGGACCATTGCTCACTGTCACCTTTTGTCACTCTGCCACACACAGGGAAGCACAGACACTGGGAAATGGACATAAACACACCCACATAGTGGTGAAGGTGTCTTGCCTTTGTCTGGCAGAGCATGAACCAGACACAGGAACTGACATAAGACTGAGAGGATTGAATGAGAGACATGGCAAGAGTCAAAGGAAGTAAAGATATATGGTGATGTATTCCAAGTGATGAGGTAAACTGAGGAAGGGAGAAAGAGGTTGATTATAAATTCACAGCGAAAATGAGGAGGGATTAGGAATCTTCTGGTTAAGTAAACTAAACTCTGTAAGCAGGTAATCTTGATGAGGATGTGAGGGTAAACACACACACTCACAAGCACACACACTCACACACACACACACACAGACCATATGAGAGATCACCTCTGGGGAATCGTACTCAGGTAAATCACTTCACATGTCCCGTCACATAGCTGTTTCTATGGCAACAAGAGCTAAGTCACAACATAATAACCTTGTTATATAATCCAACGGTAATCCCTACTGATGTTTCAGCATTAGTGTCACCAGTGTGTTCATTTCAAATCATACATTGAAAGGCTGAATCGCTTGATCTATATTTAGTCTTGATATATTAGGTGTAATTAGCTGATTTTAGATGACTATATGCAAAAAAATTGGTGTATTTGCTATCCAAATTTGGGATTGTGGGGTATGATTTATTTTTTTACTCAGTAGTTGAGCCATATTTTGTGCTCTTTTGTTCATGCATACCTCAGATGATGAGCGTGCTTCTCACAGTGAACAAAGCCAGCTATTAATATGCGGCATGGACTAGCTCCTTGTTAGCTCAAATTCAGACTAGGCAAAAAGGAAATGTTCACAGTAAAGTATGAGATTGTGTTGAGAATATGCAATAGGCAAGACCATTTCAAAAGCTGTGCTTTCTGAGATGTATGACATATTTAAAATGAACCCATCTAGTTGTTTTGTCAATGTCCCCAGTTCGAAACAGCTTTGTGACCGTGAATAAACACACCTTAACACCCCAGGCTGTATATCGACTGCCTGAATCAACAGTATCATATGCCCCTATCTATAGTTGCACACATGAAGGGAAATAATACAATGTATTGTAGATAAAGATGAAAGCTGAGTGCACTGTTGAAACTCCATTGAAAACAACCATGCTGTCCCCCTTAAAGGGAAGTATGAAAACATCAACATGGAACCTAAAACATGGAACCTCTGGAAATACTGTAGATGCACAGCAATAGTAAACTAATGCGTTTCTTTGTCTGGGCTTCTATCTTATGAATGCCAGGTCAAACTGTGTTGATGTAGTAACAGGACAGTGATATGTGAGCCATTTCAAAACTGTTCCCTTTTAAATCCATCGCGTACTTTATTCCATCTAAAGTATCGCATTTTCTTTGCTCACTATGGGTGCTTAAAGATGATAATCATAAGACTTCCAGTGACAAAGTAAAAAAAATATAGGTTTAAAAAAGTATAACATTACTAATTAATTACTTGGTTTCTGCCTTTCTCACATGCACTCAGCTAACCAGCATACCTGGTATGGTCTAATGGCATTATCTGGACCAGGAGTCACATCAAACACGATTAAAACGACAGCCTAATAAACCTGTCACAGCATGTCACCACCGCCTGTTTCTACCAGGGGACTGTTTGTTTGTTAGTGTGTGGAAGTGAGAGAGTAAGACGTTGTTGCCGTGTCTTTTGACTACTGCTAAATTTGCATAGCACTAAAAGTCATGGCAGAGAAACAGCTGCTCGTTGATGCCCGGAGGCCAGGGCTGATGCTGCCAAATCTAATCACCGCCTAGTGCTAGCATCTTTTTTGGGGTTTTTTTGTGTTTTAAGATTTATAGGTTGTTGGAGGAGTTTGAGCTAATGACACCCATTTAGAATATTGGTGACGTCAGCCTCTCCTTTCCTCACTTTTGTTTTCCGGTCATCCATCACGAATTACATTTGACGCTATTATAGAATTTAATATTGCAGCGACTTTATATCCAAATTGTAAGCTTTGTGAGCACTTTGGTATCACGATGTTTAGCAAAAATATTTTGTCATCAGATAGTCTTTGGTGATCACATATTAAAGCATTTCTAACTGTTTACATATTTACGGTATGCAGTTTATATATACTTTAATAGGTTCTTTTAAAAAAAGTCTCATACAGCTTAAAACCTGTGCAAAGGAGCAGTCTTACTGTATAATTTTCTACTCAGTTGGTGTTCTTGCACCAGTGGTATGCAAAGGGGATAGCTCAGAGATTTCTAGACCTGGGGCAGAGATTCTGCAATTTCTGTGTCTTCAAGTATGGCCTTATAAAAGACAGAGTGTGTGTGTGTGTGTGTGTGTGTGTGTGTGTGTGTGTGTGTGTGTGTGTGTGTGTGTGTGTGTGTGTGTGTGTGTGTGTGTGTGTGTGCACGTGTGTGCACGTGTGTGCACATGTGTGCACACAAACCGGTTCACACAAACCGGAGTAACAGGGTCATGGCCAGTGGGCCAGGTAATAACTCTCCCGCCAGCCCCTTCATGCGGATTTCTGCTCTGAGGACCACCACTCTTAATGATAGCAGGAGGAGGTACGCTTACTCTTGTGTGTGTTCATGTGTGTTCAGCTGCGTTCGTGTGTTTGGTCACATGTGCAAGTGTGAGATGTAGCCACCTTAAAAGTTGAAGTGTCATTTGACTGAATCACTGTGACATAGCCCCTGCTCTAAGGTACTTTATATAGGCCGAGGCTATTAGTATGTATAGACTTCTATATGGTGTCTGATGATGCATGGTTAGCACAGTAATTGGTTTTTAGTTGGACTACAGAGTGCCTATTTGTAGGGCATTGAATCACCACAAACAACAGTTAATATAACAAAAAACTGTGGGTAATATATAACAAATCCTATCAAATTTAAGTATTTTAATTCATAATAAAGTGGCATTACAATGTGCCTTATTTAATGCTTTAAAGTACAAAGGAGTTTTGTACACAGTTGATATTACCTACCCATTGTGTTTTTGCGATGACATGACATCAATCATGTCACCTTTTTAAGCTAAATGGTACATGGTAAAATCATATGCATGTCATTTTAATTCATCTCCTAGTGTTGACTATGTATCTATTTTTCTGGCTTGTACGCATATGTTGCATACAATACTGTAGCTATGATAAATATTTTGTGGTGAAATGTATTGTTCATAAGGTTGTCTTGCTTTTAATAGCTGTGACAGCCTCACCAACAGTTGCCAAAGCTAAAAAAAAAATTCCTTCTGTGCCCTTTGCCCAGTCTCTCTCTATAATTGTGTCACCTTATCAAAGGCTGGGAGAAACAAGAGTGCAGATTAGTTTTCATTCAGGGCCCATCTAATCCTTTCAGCTTGTTCTTTCATAACGTGTCATTGCCAGTCAGTCAAACAGCTCTTCACAACAGCAGTGTTTACTATCCAAATGAATAGATGTTGGACGTCTAATTCTCTGGAAAAAAAAAAAAGGGAACAGATAGCCCGAGTCAAGCTTTTTATGACTGCTATTTGAAATCTAAATCGCTTTGATCTCAGGGGTCCTCTAAATGTTCTATTCTTTGATGTTTACAAAAGGGTGAGATTGTTGCATATTGTTACAAATGATGCAATCTTTCTTTCCTTTCAGGGTCCGCGTGGAACGTAATTGAAAACAATTATCCAGTGCTTTCCTCTGATAATGCCCATCACTTACATCAGTTAAACCATGTAAGGCATTATCTTAAACATCCTTTCAGTAAAAACCCAAGTCGCCAAATGGCCAGATAAATTCTCCCCTCTCCCGGCATGGACATAGCCAATGTGTGTAGCTATCCTATGCTTTGGCTAGAGATTCAATCAGGATGTAAGACCATTTGGTAAATGAAAATATTCATATGCATCTGTTAACTGGTTACCCACTAGCATCTCAGTAGGATTCTCTGCTGGGAGTGAATAAAATAAAAGGAGGTTTTATTTAATCAAACTAAACAGAGCATTGGTATGCATGAATTGTGACTGTGTGCTGGTGGAAGATGAACAATTTGATCTGAATGTTTGCGTGATTGGTGGGTGACATTGCATTGTGCTTTAAGAAAATGCTGATTCTAGAGCGAGCCTGTGTTTTGTTGGTGTATCCCTCCACCATGCCAGTGATCTCGATGAACACAAAAAAATGAGACATCAGCTCTATTGCCCATTATTAGGAAGGTAGATTAAAAAATCGGTAGCTTCCCTCTTCTCTTGAGTCACTTTCTCTGCATTGTTGAACTCAAACAGAAATTATTTGACCCCTTTGTTTTTGTTTAAACCTGCTCAGCAATTCTGTGACCTTAAGACTCTGAAGTGCAGATGCAATATACAGTTTCTGCAAGGCCAGAGAAAGCCAAAGTGAAACTGTTCTAGAAATTAGAAACACTCTTGCAAAAAGAGACCTTTTCTTTCTAGTTCATCTTGTGATTTAGTGCGTACAGTTTGTTTAAATAGTAGCTTTACAACAAACAATCTTATAACATTGTCTTTGGCAACATTTATAGACCCACACTTTCCATAAACAGCTTAACAGAAGATCAGTAAACAAGTTGAGGGATGTTGAATAGCTTGGATACATGTCTGATGATCTACCCAAAACCAATTTAATCGTGACCATGAAAAATATTTTCAACATTAACAGAAGCTATTTCAGTTTACTCACACATTATAGATAGGGCTACTTATGAATAACCAGAAAAATCAAAGTAAAAAGTAAATATAGCAGGATTGTTGTGATATATAAAAAACAAAAGTGTTCTCAATTTTAAGCATCTGTTTACATCAAACGAATAGCATCTCATGCAGATGCTATTCATTGAAGGAAAACTTTACAGGGCTGAAGGCAAAAGCAAAATGTTCACTTTGACCAAGGTGAAAGTGACTTTTCCCTTCAAAGTCCTGGAAAAAATAGAATTCTCCATTCCTTCTGTCTTTTTATTTTTTCAGTTTATTAATAAAAGCTGGTAATCACATGCAAATGAAATGTTACAAACCTCCTGTAAATATTCTTAGTTATGTTTCAGTGAGCTATTACCTTAACCCCAGCTGTTAAATAACGAAGGCAGGCATTTAATTGCTATCAAACTATTAGAATAACAGCAGTCACCATGAATGAAACTGATCATCACAAAATGATGGATAATAATAACCATCTTTGTGTGTTTTGTAGTGAGAGATAAGGTGTTGATGCTGTGTCGGTCAGGCGGTGATGTTTGAGCTGCGGTATTTCAACACCTCTGCACTTTTCTTAGGACTGTCACAAAACACATAATCCTGAAAATAAATGTAATTAAAAAATGAATTAATTGTATTCATGTTTTTAATCACTGGCATCATACTTTACACATGACAACAGATTTGATTTACTGGAATAATGTGGTCTTACAGAGTACAAATACTTATATGTATTCTATATTTCTCTATAGGTGTGAAATTAATCTATAGCAGATTAAATTCAGTGAGTCAGGATATTTTTTTTTTTTTAATCCATCTTCACTGCACATAACAACCAAAACAAATTGCCCCCTGTCCACTTTTTAAAGTAGAGGATCATACCTTGTCTCATAATCCTGTATTAACAAGTCCCAGTCCAGCTATGCCAGGTCTTGTTGTTGCAACCATCCACTCATACTGCATCATTACGTCTTATAACTGCATTAAGATGCGTTATAAGTCCTGCGGATGATAAAACATCAGCTGCAAATCTTGGTAGATGTGAATATTGGACAAAAATAAACAATTCAACGAACACATAAAAAGAAAACTGTAAAATTTGAAAATGTTATTCACTGCAAACTCAGCATTTACACATCCTCGCATCTTGTCCTGTTTACTCTGTTTCATTCTCTTTACTGTTGTGTTCCTACATCGTCATCATCCTCTCCACCACTGTCATTTACAGCAGCAAGAGTCTCATAAAGATGATGTCATAAATCTGGGTCATAATAAGGTTCAGCAAGGGACAGCAGATATTTATCAACCCTGAGCTTATCCCTCATAAATCAAAATGCTACTAGGGTTTGTTTTATTGGTCATTTTCAAAAGTCTGGTAACTTTTTCTGCAATGTTTTCACTGTAACTGTGCTGTAGAGATTGGAGTTACTATATTATAGAAAAGAAGAGGGGGGGAGGAAGATCAACAACTCCAGATGTAGGTCGGTCAGTTCATCTTCAAGGATGTGTCATTTGTGAGAGGACATCTAATTCCTTCTTTGAAATTTTAAGGAATTGTTCTATCTGTTGAACATTTTCTAAATGTATTAGGCCTGAATTGAATTTAGTAATGAGGCAATCATGCATAGTGATGATTCACTTAAAGAGATTGTGCCAGTTAATGTTAATAATGCAATACAGCCAGCGATTTTGGCATGAAATGCATGTTTTTCTACCAAAACACAATGTACCGTGACACTGTTAAGGAACGCACACAAAGACAAACATCATTATGGGCACAAAAGCACATACAAAGCAAGTATTTAGAACCTTATTTCCAAAAAAGTTGGAATGCTGCTTAAAATATGAATCAAAACAGAAGCCAATGGTACGCATGTAACACTATATCTAATTTTGAATGTTGCTGCAAAGCTAAAACTGCCTGTCCAATATTGTGTTGCTTGGTCTGCAGCAATGTTTACGTGGGTGGTATCTGTCAGAGTACAAAGTAAGATCCGCATAATGCCAGAACCCAAGGTTTTCCTACAGAACTTTGCATGCTAATGAGATGATCCATGTCACGCACCGCACCTATCAGCACTTTTAATGTCGTGGTTGATCAGTGTTTGTCGGTGAAAGTGTGCTTTTTTTGGCAGGGGGGGGTTATGTGGGTTGTTTGCCTGGGGGGTTACTTATATGATGCGGCCTTATTAAATCAGTGCTAGAAGAGGAGGCACAGACTTCAGTGATTGAAAAGCACAAAGGAACCTGAAGCGATTAAACCCCTACTCAAACCAGCTTAGAAGGGAAAGCTTCACAGAAAGCCAACAATGGTTGCATTCCTTTAAGTCGTGCTTCTCTTGTGCTTTCTTTTCCACACTCTCTCTCTCTCTGTTTCTCTCTCGGCAGCGCTCTTTACCCCTCCTCCTGTTCTGTGCCTTTCTCGAACAGATTATTTCTTTTCATTTTCTTTGTCTGTCTTCTTTGCAGCACGTTAGGCCGCTTAACTTTACAATGCTCATGTCAGGTCAAAACCCACCCTCCTTCTGTCTGTCCAATTCAGGAGAAAAAAGCCTCTTTCTGCATAAGATATTACTGTATCTCAGACGTCAACCACCTCGAAAGTCTTTCTTTCATTCGTTCATTAAGGCCTCTTTCTTTCTTTTCAGCCTTTTATTCCTCTAAAGGAGTTTTAGGGCGCTCTCTGGATTTTCCAGGTTGTTAATTGCACAGAAAGTTTTTGTCTGAATCAATAGGGGATTAAACTTGAATAAGTTTATGAGGGGATTCGATTAGAACAAGAGCATGTGGGTGTTTGTGTAGAGAAGAAGGTTGAGGTGATATTACAGTCTGGGGCTGTTTTTTAGAATTTCTCGCTAAGCATATATTTAACAACAGTTTAAATAATTGTGTTTCCCAGCCACTTCTACTGGAATTTTTAATGTGAAAACTTTCCATTGCAGCAGTTTTGGTGAGAACCAGTTGCGCTTCTCATACTCCTTTAATTACGAGCTCATTTAGATCGCCCAGCTATGGGAAATGACCTTGTAGTCTATCAAGGGATTGTTTTTGGAACATGAGTCAGTAAACTCCTCTTACACCACAAATGGTCCAGTACTCCAGCTCCCCAAAACGCTGTATTCTACTGGATTAGACAGAAGTAATCTATCCCACGTCCCAAACAACATCCACATATCCACCTGCATTTGGCACTGCCCATGAATGCCAGTCATTAAGATGACTTTGCAAAGAAGAGGACTACTACCTCTTTCCCAATGGGCCGTCTCCACTTCCACATATAGAGCAACCATTGTTTTAAATGTAACTGCTCCCAGCCCTGTGGTGACCAGCCTTCCATTCACTGAACACTGAGGCTGGTACGCTGCCAGAGAGGAAATATGATAAATGTGTATAGCACCAACTGTCGGGGAGGGACATTCTCTTTTTCCCAGATGCCAACAGGTGGAAAGGGGTAAGCCCTGGTCAGGTTACTGCAGGCATGCATATGCCAATAAGCATGTGTGTATTTGTCTCCACGAATAACACTCCCTGTTGTTGTTCTTTTTCCAGGTGTGCCAGAAAGGAGAAATGTGAGCGCTCATCAGAGCCCCGGCGCTTTGCATCCGACATCAAGCAGTGTGTGCGTCTCAGTGTCCATCCAAACAACATCTCCGTGTCCCAGTTTAGTGTCACGGTGAGTGGAAAACAAACTCACTGAATCAGATACCCTGAAATGGAAACAAAGGCTTGTTTGGGGCTTTAGATGCGCAAACCTTGTGTTTTTTCCCTGTGTGTGTTACATGTCCTATACTATCAGGCATCAGTTTCCTCTTTGTGTCACCTGGAAGATTAAATTTAGTCACATTTTAAATTGAAGTAATTAAATATATCTTTCTCTGACTGCATATGGAATATTTTTAGCAGCCAAACGTGCATTTGCTTTACTGGAGCCACATTGCAATAGAAAGTGAGGATAATTGAATAAGTTTCTGGTGAGAATATCTTGTCTGGCAGATTGACAAAATCACACTCTCAAGCATAATTTGTAATATGGTGGAATTACGCTCTAAATACTGATTAGTAGCTTGTTTTAACTCTGTAATCCTGCTTTATATGATTTTACTGACTGCCAGCAGGCATTCCTCAAATCCCGACCTCACAACTTACAATCCCGTCCAACGAAATGGTCTCCCAACAAATGTCAACAATCACTGACAGAGTATAGTTTAGCTCGGCTGTGTTTATTGTGATTGTTGGCAGCCAAATGCACCACTTTTCCCCCTGGATGTTTCATTCTCAAACAGCTGCCAGATTTAAAGGGTCTGAATTGTTTTTATTGTTTAAGTGTATTGATTGGTGTGCAAAGAGGCTGTGATCCATTGCAACAAAAATATGTCTCTGCAGAAACTGGAGAAACACAAGCGCTCGAACTATCTCGGTGTATCCCCGTGTCAGCTTTCACCACGACACAAAATCTTTTTTTTTTCTTTGATTTGAACAGGATCAAGAGGCTAATGTTTTAAATGTCAGCATCTTTGACGTTACTAGAAAGTACTGCAGTAACACTGTGTGTTATATAGTATAAATATTCCACTTACCTTACTGTACCCAGCATCAGAGGTTAACACGGTGGTGCAATTTTAACTCATAAAGTGCAATCAGCATGAACGATCTCCATTGCATCAAGGGTCACGTGCGGATTGCATTTTTTTTTTTAAGAAGAAGAAGAATTCCTCTGCAACACAAAAATGATATTTATGAGTGTGTGTGTGTGCGTGCGCGTTGTTGCTCAAGCCTTTCAAGTGTTTAACCTTTTGCCAGACATATCCCATCCAGGGGCTTCTGCCTAACAGACAAAGGCTTTTGTTTGACCTTTTTGTTCTTAAATATTTGTTGAGAAAGATAAGGCTTAGAAATTCTTGACAGAAACGGGTACACATCACCGCTGAAGTTGGACCTACTCTAGACGAAGCCATTATTTTCTAAGCTCCAGAAGTTCCAGAAAATAACTTTCTGAGCAAATAGTTTTAGGATCTGCCTCAAAAGTCATCATAAATATATCTGGCTGATCACAGCCAACACTGGAGGAAGAAGGGGTTGTGCTCGTTATAATACTATTATGCTTCTAGAGGGACAGATGGAACAGCTGTGTCATGCAGTTTTTCACACACACAGAGGATGTAGTCTTTTTACATGTCGTAATTCTCTTTCATTTTCTTAATTTTCTCCCTACATTGCTTTGCTATGCTATGGGTGCAGACGTTAGCAAGTCAAGAGGAAATGCGAGTGGAAGTTATTATAAAATGAAATTGCTCTATTGCATCTGGGCTTTTAAGAGCTAATTGTTGCTTATATGGTTGATATTTCCATAGTTTTTTTTTTTATATGCCAGATGTGATGCAGGAATAATGTACTCTTAAGTTTAGATCTTACTTTTATGTCACTCTTCTGGACATAAAAGGTCATAAATAAAACAATCATGTTTGCTTTAAAGCTTGCTTAATAATAAACATAAGAAGACATAAAGTTTAAGTCAGTCTTCTCTGTAGCGTTGACTGCGTTTGAATAAATCCTCTCTGCAGCGAGGATATTTTTCACCCATCTAAGATGAACACCAACACATATTCTCAGCGTCAGGCATGGTGTTTTATAAACTACCGGAGGTCATTTGTGCGCGCGCATTTGTCGGCTGTTCCTATTAAAGATGAGTATGTTATTTCCATACTCATGCATCACTGCTGCGGCTCGGCTCTAAATGTAATTGAGGGAACTCTACATCTGTCCGCCTTTCCTTCTTAAAAGGAAAAATAAATAAAGAAGACGAGAAATAAAGGAGGTGAGAGAGAGAAAAGTCATGCAGTGTCCACCTTTATGCTGGATGTTGTGTATCTATTCACACCAGTACCCATTAAATAGCAATATAAAAACAGCTCAGGTCAGCCCTTCTTTGGCGCTGAGGCAGCTTTCAACACTACTACTACTATAGGCTACGCTTCAAATCAATGCCTAGACCAAAGCCCCCTTGCAGACACAGTTTTCCGTCAGTATGTATATTTCAGTCTTGACCCCTCTCCATCTGCTCCCCAAGTCTGTTTTTTTTTCTCTTCCTTTTATCCACGGAGTAATTTTTCTGTCTCCCACTGTTACTAGTTCACCTGAAGCCTTTTTTTCCTGAGAAGCTGAAAGAGCTTGCATAGCATTTTCAAATGAAGAGGAGGAATTTGCATTCTTTATTTCAAAAGTCTTCTTTTCACTTGCTGTCCAGCACCCTGCGTGCCAGCACTCTCACTATTTCATCTTCTCACTAATAGTTCATCCTGCACTTTGAGTTTTACTTTGGATTTGAGTTTTCTGTTTTTATCATTTTATTCACCTTTTCCAAAACATTTTATACCACAACACCTTTTGTTCTCAAAGAGCCAGACAGCCAGGAATTTAATGTGGAACTGAAAAATCAATGTAGCTCATACAATGCCACAAGGCATAATGAAAGGTGACTAGAAAGGTATCAGTGCTCTTGGCAGTTGGATACAGCCTGTTAAGATGGAACTAATTTCAGTTTTATGTCTTAATGCATTAGAGGGTGTCCATGTTGTGTGGACATTCAGCCAGGATATGCAACTGACACCTGGTTCAAGAACCCTCCCAGTGTCCCCTCTGGCCACTGACCACTGTGCTGATTGATCTTTACTCTGCAGTGACCTTGCATGAGTTCCCTGCTCAGCAGTCTTATCTGAAAATGTGAAGTTCTCACAGATGTGTGTCAGACATAAAATTACATTTAGGGCTTGTTTATCTTGTCTCACTTGTTTATCTTAGACCGCAGGGCAGCTATAAAATGCACCTGGATATGAGTCATCATGTATGTTTTAAACTGGCTTTCGTGCTGTCATGTATGTGTTAGCTTTAGCTGGCCTTAATCTCTTTTATCATATCTGACGGCTTGTATCACTTTTCTTTCCCTTTCTGCAGTTGGTGTTGGAAGCCCATAATGTTCCAGAACTCTCTGCAGGTGTCAACTGTACATTTGAGAACCTGGCTGAGATGAATGGCTTGGTGGAGGGAAATCGGATAAAGTGCTCCTCGCCCGCTGAAAAGGAAATGCCACGAATAATCGTTGACAAAGGTAAAAAAAAAAAAAAAAAAGAAGAAGAAGACTGGAGTCATCACGTATTAGATTAGGACTTGATTGACTCTCAGGTACATGCACATCTGGATATTCTCCCTTCTGTCAGAAGCATGCTTGTCCTAGGGCAATGAGTGTTCTGTGAATTTTTGTTTTCTCATTGCCATCAGTAACTCAGCAGGCCTTGAAGCACTGCCTTAGGATATGTTTAGTAATTGAATGAACATTAGTTATTTGTCTGAATGTGGGATTTTTCTTCTCGCCTACCTTAACATGAATACGCTCTAGAGGGAGTTACGGGACCCTAGTTAACCTCGGTGTAAAAAGCAGAAAATCACACTTCACAGCGTGGTTTTACTACAGCATTTCAGCTAACGTGTAGCCTAGAGATAATATAATCTCTGTGGACAGTTTCCCTGTGTACCACTGCCTTACTGATCGTTTTCATTTACATGGAGTTTTTCTTTTGATAACCCTGTCCTTCTCTCTCTTGGGTGGCCAAGCTTGTTCTAATTGAGAAAACTCCCATCTGGGAAGGTCTGTCTGCAGGCAGTTGATCCTTCACCAACACTTATGTGTCCTCGTGTTGAGATAATGAAATTGCCATCCCTTGATTTTTCTTTCTAAAAGAAGAAATAGAGAACAAAAGATATTAGGATTCGGCTGTAATGCTACCATTTATGATGGAAAGGCTCTAAAGAAGATCTTTTCAACTGTTTGCGCGTCGTGCAAAAAAAGTAGTCTCTACATTGTTTATATAATGGATTCAAATGCAAAGATACACATTCGCGTTTTTCTTTATTCCTCGATTGCTCCAAGAACAGAAGAACAGAAGAATCACACATATATGTGCCTAACAGACATATGAAATCATTTCAATAAAGTTATCCACAGACAGACAGCACACATGTACATGTATAGCTGAAAGGGAGCCTGGGGGTGCTTTGGGGAATTTGAAGAAGAAAAAAAAAACGTTTGTTCAATGTTTGCTATGTCACATGTAAAGCTGGTAATGCTGCAGTCATGCAAACATTGATGTGCAAATATGTACTCTGAGTCATCCACAAATGATCCATACAACATTTCTCCCTACCAACTGCTTGTTACCCTCCACTCTCACAAACATATGGTTTTCCTGTTTTAGGGAGAGGAAACCATTCCAAGTGTTCGTGTCTTTTATCTTCAATTTTTACTAGTACTCATTAGTCTAAGCTCAGTTGAAAGAGGGAAAAGGGAGAGCGATGGATGAAGTGACGAGAGGCGGGGAGAGATAGTGTTAGCAGGCTTCAAGGTAACATTTAGGTGGCCTAATTAGGACAGATCCGTTGTCAGTGGTGCTTTACTGTGATTGATGAATGATTCCTCCTTTGTTGGAGAGATGGGGGACAGACACGAGGGAGACGAAGGAGTTGCAACATGGAAGGAAGTGAGGAGACCTGGGTAGAGAGAGAGAGCGAGGATGAGAGAGAGACACATAGGTAGTCTAAAAAGAGAGAGAGCGCATTTAGATGTGTGGATGGGCTGTTGAATTAAACATGAACTCCTTCATTAGTGCCAGACAAAAGGACACACCAAATACAGATGAGGCGCAAGCTCATGGACACGCACACTCGAACAGACACACACAAACACACACGTACTTTCCGTTTCATCTTCTTCTTCCTTTACCTTGTCAAAGACTCTCTCAAAGACTTTTCCAGGGGAATATTGTCCATCCCGAGGGATATGCGCCAACTTTTGTTTCTTGTAAGACGCCAGGAATAGGCAGAGTTAACCCAATAAAACCCTCTTCTTCTACTCTCTTTCTTTGCTAAGACATACTGCCTTTACCATTGCAACAAGCTGATCACCTGTAGCTCCTAGCAGTGCAGTCGTTTTCTTTTTCTTTAAAACGACATCTAACTCGACGTCGTAAAATGATATTTGAATAAGCGAATGAAATGATTATCATACAAGTGGTGTCGACCCCCTGCCTGTGCTGAAAGAGTAACGGTGACACTCTAACATTACCATTATAATACTGTTTTGTTTCTCCTACTTGTTTGAAGAGTTGAATGAAGCTGTCAATAACGGCTTCAAGTAACGTGTTCTGAAACAAAGGCAATTCCTCCTTCTGTTAGTTCTCATTGTTGTTGTCCTTGTCTTGTGTTTCTTTGTTTTGTTAGCAGAGTACAAAAGCTTTCTTCCTACCTCTGTGTATCAAACCGTTAATTTTGACTTTAATCTGTTTTCTCTAGGTGACCACCAGATCGTGCAGCTCTATCTCAAGTCCAAAGAGACCGGCCTGGCATTTGCAAATACAAGTTTTGTTTTCTACAATTGCAGTGTGCACAAATCGTAAGTTTATGTCTACTATTAGTTTCTAATTGCACTTCAGTGAGTGTATAAAACAATGCCAAAGTTATGTTGTATTAATATCTGGGGGGCCGAACTAAAGAGTCGAGGCATGCAGCACTTGCAATTAGTTTGTGTCTTGCTTCCTTGGCCTTTGGGGTGGCTCTGGCTCAGGAAGTAGAGCAAGTCGTCTTCTTACTGAAAGGTTCATGGTTCAATCCTTGGCTGCCCCAGTCTGGGTGCCAAAATATCTTTGGGCAATAACCACAGGTTACTCCCAATGCATTCATTGTAGTGGGAATGTTTGGTAGAAAGTGTATATACGTAGACAACGTGAATGAGATATGTTGTCTAAAGTGCTTTGAGTGCTCTGTGAGGTCCAGTACATTTAAAACAGATACTTTGTTGCAAATCTAATTCCTCTATATTGTTGAAAAGCTGCCACAAACTATGTGCAGAATCCATTTGTGCACAGAAGTTGTTACATTGAGCTTTTGTACTTCAGTGCATTTGGTGCTGCTTAGTCCTAATTCAAAACTATGCTCTCCTTGTAGGTGTCTGTCATGTGTGAGTAGTCCCTACCAGTGCCACTGGTGTAAATACAGACATGACTGTACCCATGACCCTCGCACATGTTCCTTCCAGGAGGGTCGAGTGAAGAAGCCTGAGGTGAGTCCCAAACCGAGCATGAGATTAAAAGTTTGCATTGATTTTTGTTTTTATTTTCAACCTGTTCAGGTATTGAAACACATTGTAGCACCCAGAAGGTAGACGATGCCGGTGCTAGGCGGGATTGTAAAGATGTGCTGTCAGAATTGTTGTTTAAGCAGCTCTCAAGGGGGACCATGTTTTCTAGCATCACTTCTGTCTATAGATCTAAAGACTGTCAAATTACATCCCGTTAAGACATTGTCCACAAATCCTCAGATTTTACTGTTGCCCAGCTTCAGTCCAGCCTCTGGGTATTGAGCCAGCTAAGTTATAAAACATGGTGAAATAAATTGAGGGGAAATGTTTGGCTATGTGAGACTAATAGCCATCGGTGGAGGTTTTACATGCAAAAAGAGTTATGTTAAAAGGACTGAGACACCTTTCAGCTGTAGTGCTTCCATCTGGCATGAGCCTCTTGGCATGTCTCACTCTTGACTGCACATCAAAGGGCAGTGGAAGCTAATAAAACTGAGTCATTTCCACTTGCCCAACCCTATTCCCTGTGACAGCTTAGTCTGTGTGAATTATCAATAGTATTGGCAGCCAGTTCTATTCCCTTCGAAACAGAACCCACTGTAATTAGGCTGCTCTGCTGCAGAGGACAAGCCACTCACTGGATGGGGTACATTCAGTGAATGCCCCCAAAGCAGCCACTCCCCATCCTGTGAGAGAGAGGCTTCATGCTGATTTAGAGTGGCTGCAGCAGTAGTAGCCTTTAGGGCAAAGCGGCGAGGTAAAGGAAATTTAGGGGATGTCCCCGTGATTTGGGCCTGTGGGTACATTATTCCACGGGTATCTGCATTTCTCTGTATTTTTATGTGTATATACAGTGTGTGGCTGTCTTTGGCCTGTCTGTTTGCTGACAATTCGCAGTGGCTTTCAGGGGGAGGGTTTTACAGGGAGTGAGTGGCCTGTTAATCTTAGCCTGAGGTGAGCTATGATGAAGATCACTAGTGCTCATGTCTAGGTTGGCAGACGCCGCACGACGGGCAGGGACAAGCTTAGCCAGATTGTCTCCTTTGATGAGCAGTCTGCTCTCGATTGTGTTATTCCACCCGTGTTTCCCCCGAGCCATTCAACCTGCTCAGACGATATTATTTTCTTTTTCCGCCGTTTCCATTATCCTTTTGAACCTTCTGCTTAGTTAGGCCCAAGCGTGAGTCTTTGCAGGTTTACTTTTCCAATTAGCTCAGGCGCCGGTGGTCAATATTGACTCTGGATAATAACGCGTGAATCCTCTCCTATTGTGTTGCTGACTAAAAGAAAACCATAAATAAAGCAAGGCGGATTTTGGTATTAGCACATTAATGACATCCTTTTTTTTGACATGTTGTTTCAAAAAAGACAGGTGTTTTGCAGGCTTAATGACTTTTAATTTGCTTTTAATTAACCCCTCAAATCCAGGGTCATGTTTTTTTTCTGCTGGCCTTTTGGTGGGCTTTTTGAATTAACAGACACACAGTTCTACAAGCTTGATAGCATGCACACTCACATACAGCCATAGAAGATTTTTCAGATTTCACAAAAGGCATCAAGTCAACTTTGCTCTGAAACGGGATGGCCTCTTACTGCAGCACATGAATTTTTGTGTACTATTACAATTAGGGGATTTCAGGAAGTGATCTGAATAATCCCCTAACTCTATGCTAATGATCGAGCCAGGCAAATCTCCCTACTGGTTGAGCTTGTTGTTAGTATGCATCAGAGGACAGCGTTAAAGCCCAGCCTGGGTGTACGGTGAATGCCTTTTTATTCATGCCAGCAATGATATGGGCACACGGATCAGACATTTGCCTGTTGGCACATTAACTAAGGGCGTGTCCCTGTTTACCCTCCACACATGTCAGGGACTTAGCCATCATTCTGATGAGTCTCAGTGACAAAGGACGTGCTTGCAGCTTCATTCCGTTTCACTGTAGAAAGAGCCAACAGTCATTTCCAACCTCTGCAGCATTGACGTGAATAGGTTGTGTTTAGCCAGTGAACAATATTTGTTTTCCTACATATTTAGCTCTGTTTCATCTCTCCTCCCTAATTCACACATGGTCTCACCTAAAGACACTGATGAAACTGGGGACACTTCCTGTTCTCTTTGTCTGATGAAAACCACAGGGGGATATTTCCCCCTCTTCTTCCTCCGTCTATAACACAGCATGTTCATATCCTGAGTCTCTGTCAAGCCTTACCCTAATATATTCAGTTGGTAGGAAGATGCAAAAAACACACAAATATTAATGTTACCAAAGATGTATCACTATCTCCTGGCACATAAAGCATCCTTGTCCTTTGTTGTTGTTTGATTATTTGCTTCTTGACTGCGTGATCAATGCCATAGACTTTATTTACTAGGAAATTATTGATCAAGTGATCAGGATAATGTTATTAAAGAACCTAAATGCCAATTGTAATAGCTATTAGTTGCCAATATTAGACAGAAATGGTAGCGCGAGGTGCTTTGGTTCAATTCATGGACAAATCAATGCCATGCACACGCACTGACTGTTGAGGACCAGTTTGAGCATTTGCAGAGAAAAGAGGAAAAATGGATATGCGAAAATCGAGAATGAAAGCAAATGAAACAAAGTTGAAAAGAAAATTACAGAAAGGCGCTGAAAGTGAAAGTTTAAAGAGGTAAGATCTGAAAAATACGGGAATAAAAAAGGCACAATAACAAGAAACAGAAGCAGTCAGATGATCATAGAGGCTTTAAACAAACCCCTGAAGTTAGGGAAATTTATTCGGAAATGGCAAACAGAGAAATGATTACCAACAATGTGTTTTAAGATCTGGGCTGACAGATGAAGTTAGTCTTCCTACCATAGTTGTACATGTACGTACTTTACCTTATTTTCATTGTTGTTTTTTACAATCAACATTATAACTTAACTAACTTTAGTTTTTTGTTGTTAATGATGAAACAAAGTGGTTTGGATGAAGCCCTGATTACTTGTTTTTTATTCCTCTGTGGGATGTGCTTCAGTGCTGCTTCTGTATTCTGAAATATGAACATTTGGTTTATTGAGTTGAATGTTTTCGTAACCTGGAAAATGATGAAAAAACACATTTTAATAAATCCTAACAGTTCTTAAAAACAAATGGATGCAAATGCAGAGAGGAGGAAAAAATAACAGATATAGTAGGGGAAAAAAGGAACCAGTTATTTGGGAAAACTTTAAGGCAATGAAGGAATGGATGGTGGGATAAAAACAGGGATGAGAAACGAGTGAAGAGCAGAGAACGTGGAGAGTGTCTTTGCCCGAGGCTCTGTTGGATATGATAAAACAGAGGCTTGTTAAGGGGAGCTCTTGGTAACCACTAAGTGTGTGTGCGCATGTATAAAAACTTAAGATCCTCTTCATCTTCACACCTTGCACTTCTATAATTATGTCTGTCTCTCTCTCTTTCTGTCTCTCTCTCAGTCTCCCTCCCTCCTTAGCTTCAAACTATGCCAAGGGCTTTTACATTCACAGCTCCCATTCTGCTTCCTACTCTCTGTCACTTTCCCTATCTCCACCCATCCACACCTCCCACGAGGCTCTAATTATCAGATCTAAGTAGGTCCCAAAGAAGAAAAGGAGTCAGAAAAGAGGGAGGGCAATCAGCGAGAGAGTTGATAAGAGAAATGAGAAGGGTCAGTGAGATAGATCAAACAGCACAGGATGCGTTTAGAGAGATAGAAATGAAGGAGGGAAAAAGCATTACTGAGAATCAGAGGTGAGGTTAAAGAAAACATCGAGGCGGCGATGGAGACGGGAAGAATGAAGAGTTATTACATATTTGTGGGGAGAGGCGCCGACTTTTTTTCAAACGTCTTAGCTTATTATGTTGTTATGATGAGTCATGCTATTGACAGATACTCTCCTTAGTGATTTACTGCAAGTGTTTGATTACATGACTGGAAGAGTGTCAGTGAAGCTCCCGGCACCACACGCGCACCGACAGACACATAAAGTAAAACACATACAGTTAAGCAGCTAGTTCAATCCACATCAAAGTGTAGTTTGTAGTTCCCATCTCTCCCACTTTAATATTCCCCCTTTAAAAAAAAAAAAAAAAAAAAAAGCCCTCCAAAAACTTCTACTTGTCTCTACACATGCAGATATTTTCAGTGAAATATGTCCTGGATTTTAAGATCCCCACAAATACACAATATGTTCACGTAATTAAATTTAGGAAAAACAACAGCAACATCTCTTTCCAGAAATTGTTTTCCTGTTGTTCTAAATAATCCATTTAACATGCTGTCAGTAGTTTTCACGGGGAACTAGAAAACTGGAAATAATTATTCTGAGCCACTGGAAAAGCTTCCTTTGCATTTAGTTAGTGTAATTTGTAAATTATGCGAGCGCCACAAATTAATTTAACCCCTGATTTATTGGATTGCAGTGGGAATCTGAGTAAAATAACTACTGATTTCCTTTCTTCTTTCATGGAACCTGTAATTCGAACCCCACTTATAGGTACGGCTTTGAAAGAGTGCAAAGTTTTCTGTCATTGTCTGCCATTTATGATTTGTATGTGTTTATATGTATGAATGTATTTGTCTGTGAATCTGCATTTCCTCCCCTGCTATTTGGTGCACCTCAGTCATTGAGCTAGACAAGGAAACAATAAATACACAGACATTAAACCTACCTAACACTGACATAAATCTCAACAGCAACAGCAAGCATCACTGCCAGCAGCATGAGCATCTCTAGCCAGCTAGGGGATATGCATGTGTTTGTCCAAACCAATAAAAGCCCACTTGGCCTCAGGAAGAGCTGGCAGTGATCGTACTGTTATACAAGTGTGTCTGAGTGTGTATGTGTACATACAAATATGAAAAATTAGAGCTAAGTAGCAAAAAACACAGACTACCACCATTATACACACTGCCTCGGTTGTAATTTCACTTCCGCATGGTGCATTTATAATCGGTATTTAAGCGAGATTTATGTATTTCTCCTTTTTCATGTTTATCTCTTCTGTCACAAAATATGATGTTTATTTAAAGGTGGTTAGGGAGGTTTTTTTGACTTCAACATACACGATGAATGATACCTCACAAATCTCTCAAAGAATACAGGGCTTGGTTGTGAGGTTATACAGGGAGTGCAGAATTATTAGGCAAGTTGTATTTTTGAGGAATAATTTTATTATTGAACAACAACCATGTTCTCAATGAACCCAAAAAACTCATTAATATCAAAGCTGAATGTTTTTGGAAGTAGTTTTTAGTTTGTTTTTAGTTTTAGCTATTTTAGGGGGATATCTGTGTGTGCAGGTGACTATTACTGTGCATAATTATTAGGCAACTTAACAAAAAACAAATATATACCCATTTCAATTATTTATTTTTACCAGTGAAACCAATATAACATCTCCACATTCAGAAATATACGTTTCTGACATTCAAAAACAAAACAATAACAAATCAGCGACAAAAAAAGCCACCTTTCTTTGCAAGGACACTCAAAAGCCTGCCATCCATGGATTCTGTCAGTGTTTTGATCTGTTCACCATCAACATTGCGTGCAGCAATGTGGAGTACTTGGACGCGTGTGATGGAGCATTGTCCTGCATGAAAATCATGTTTCTCTTGAAGGATGCAGACTTCTTCCTGTACCACTGCTTGAAGAAGGTGTCTTCCAGAAACTGGCAGTAGGACTGGGAGTTGAGCTTGACTCCATCCTCAACCCGAAAAGGCCCCACAAGCTCATCTTTGATGATACCAGCCCAAACCAGTACTCCACCTCCACCTTGCTGGCGTCTGAGTCGGCCTGGAGCTCTCTGCCCTTTACCAATCCAGCCACGGGCCCATCCATCTGGCCCATCAAGACTCACTCTCATTTCATCAGTCCATAAAACCTTAGAAAAATCAGTCTTGAGATATTTCTTGGCCCAGTCTTGACGTTTCAGCTTGTGCGTCTTGTTCAGTGGTGGTCGTCTTTCAGCCTTTCTTACCTTGGCCATGTCTCTGAGTATTGCACACCTTGTGCTTTTGGGCACTCCAGTGATGTTGCAGCTCTGAAATATGGCCAAACTGGTGGCAAGTGGCATCTTGGCAGCTGCACGCTTGACTTTTCTCAGTTCATGGGCAGTTATTTTGCGCCTTGGTTTTTCCACACGCTTCTTGCAACCCTGTTGACTATTTTGAATGAAACGCTTGATTGTTCGATGATCACGCTTCAGAAGCTTTGCAATTTTGAGACTGCTGCATCCCTCTGCAAGATATCTCACTATTTTTGACTTTTCTGAGCCTGTCAAGTCCTTCTTTTGACCCATTTTGCCAAAGGAAAGGACGTTGCCTAATAATTATGCACACCTGATATAGGCTGTTGATGTCATTAGACCACACCCCTTCTCATTACAGAGATGCACATCACCTAATATGCTTAATTGGTAGTAGGCTTTTGAGCCTATACAGCTTGGAGTAAGACAACATGCATGAAGAGGATGAAGTGGACAAAATACTCATTTGCCTAATAATTCTGCACTCCCTGTATTGTAATGTGGAAAGTCAACTTCGAAAGATTTCAACCTCCACAGAGACTATTTTTCTTCTTTTTCCACCATTTCCATTATGTCACTTTAAAAAAAGGAAAAAAATCTACATTTGTTTGAGAGTCACACAACCTCCAGTCTGTGCTGTTGGCAAACAGATGTACTATACTTCATCGCATTGAGAAAATGTAATGAAATATAGCAATTAGTCAATTTTTTATGAGTTTTCTGCTATGCTCGGGTCCTATTCTGCTATACTACTATAAATTTCATATTAGGCTGTTGTTAGCTGGTTGCCAGACAGTGTAATGACATCACGGTGTATCATCTGTATCATAATATTCAACTTTTGAGGAAATTAATTTGATTTTGTTTTCACAAAATGAAAATAAAGTGCTTCTTCAAGTGTTATATGTGTATAAATACACTTATATGTCCTATACTCGGTTATTTTGGCTCATTGACTTTAAGGCAATTATGATATCATAATATCTGATATGGATAAGAACCTTTAGTGGCCTGGATACCTGTGTGAAAGAGTGGTTGGTCAACTTTTTATTATATAGTGCAGTGCGGTGAGCTTGTATGCATGAGCCTCTAGACCAAGGCTCACAGTACAGGTTTGAATCTGCTGATTATGTAATGATTTTGCAGAAGCAAGTCCTTTTCAACCAACTTTTAATGTAAAGAGACATTTTCTTCTAATCTTTTCATCAATCTGAAAGGATAGATTTTCACCTTTAATGTTTTATCCAGATTTCAACAATGTTTTAATGTCTGGCAAAGACATTAAAGTTTTTCAGTCTTTTCAGCAGCAATGCATATTTTTGATCAAAATGCAATTTAACCATTCTACTAAAGTGGAAAACTAGTTCAGTCCATAACATTTTTAGTTGATGACATTCATTTTATACTGTAATGTGATTTTGTTTTTGTACATACAGTAAAATTTCTGTTAACCTTAGTCTACACGCATGTGCAAAAGAAGGGGAATTTTGCTCATCTCAAACACCACGGTGCAATTTAACTGCGCTTGCATGCATGCATCTATTTCCTGTGATGTTTGCGTGTGTGAAATCCTGTCTCCTCGTCATCATATGCGGCTATCAGTGTTCATTTGTGTCTTGAAAATTCAGCATAAGTCCCTGTGTTAAGTCATACTCGGGTGCTTTCCATGCCTTCATTTCCACAAACCAGATCAAATTCATTGTCCCCCATTGTTCAAGTGTATTAACTGGAAGAGACATGATTAAAAATGGATTGCATCTCTCTTTGCTCTCCCACTCATTTTCATTCACCAAATATGACCCTTCGTTCTTAGGAAAATGAGATTTGGAAGAGCAAACACGCATGCACCGCAACTTCCTTCCTCTCCTTCACTGCTGAACTCCCTCACCCTGTGTGTCATTTATCTATAATGACTTTGTGAATAGTGTCACAGAGCGTTCCCCTCTCTCACCACACAGCTATCCAGTCAGTCACTCACTTAGCCTAACCCAATCAAGTGGCTTTTAATGAACTTCAAACAAGTGTTATCACCCGGTTCAACGTGCGCTATGCTTCACTCCCCCCAGCTCCATCCGCGTGGGGGCTCACCTTATCTGCTCTCCCTCTTTTTACCGTCTTTTCTTCTCCTTCTTTGACATGCTAAAGCCCGTCCTGTCACATACACTTAACGGTGTTTTTTTCCCCCCATTGCTGTGTTCTTTTGTTGTTCTTCTCCTTCATTTGACCAATTTTGCCATCTCTTTCTCTCTATTTCAACTACCCTTCAGAGAAAATAGTACTTAGGGAAGCGCTGTTCTTCATTTTCTCTCTTTACCCTGCTTTACCACCCATTTTACCTTTAACTTCTGGTTGTCAGTCACTTTCCTGTTCTCCTGATAATGCTTTTTGTTTCAGTTATCCTCTGTGGTCTTTGCCTTTCCTTTTCTGTCCACCCCTTCCCCTCTCCTCACCTGTTCTCTTTTTCTCCTCTTCATCCTTCAGGCGAGTCATAGGTGCTCTATATTTAACCCGCTAGTCACACCTGAATTGATTGGCTGTTAATTTTAGACCTCCAATTGCTAAGTGACTTTTACCTCTGTCTTGGTCTTCCCCTTTCCCTGTTATTTTTTTTCACCTAACATGGGCACAAGTATCACAGAAAAAAATCACAAATTTTCCACAGCAGACCCTAGATTTTGAAAAGGAAATGCACAAATTCAAACTCAGAGCTCATAGTCTATCAGAATAAGTACCTTTTTTGTTATATCATTAATGCTCCTCTCCTGTGGGTAATGACATTAGAGTACCTATTGACCTTCACTCGTTGAATGTGAGCAGGCCACGGGCCTGTAGGAAACACAGCTGACCTCTACTCAACAGAAAATCGAACAAATAAAAGCACTAAACACTGAAAATATACTGAAGTGTCATTAAATTAAACTAATGTTTGTGAAGTACTGTTAGGTGGTATGCTATCTAGTGAGATAAATGATAAGTGTGAATGTCTCTGTGAATTTGCAGCTCATTGTGTGTTAGTCAGATTTTAGGAAATGCCCTGATGCAAGCAGCAACTTTCCTTACTGCCTAATAAAAAAATTAAACCGATTTAAATTGTTTTCTTTTTATTCACATCATGAAAAACAGCATAGGTATGAACTTTTTTTGCAAAAAACAGTCCTATAAGCAAGACTGGGCTAGCCTCGCAGGAGATCAGTGCTGCATTTGACCCCAATGATGGGAAAGAGTGACACATCTTACTGGGAATATCAAGAGAACCAAAAGGACAAAAAAGAAAAAACGACTTTCACTCCAAAACCTTTACAAAAGTTACATTAAAACAGAGACCAAAAAACTATTTTGGTCTCTGTGGGTAGCTAGCCTATGCATTTGCACTTTTCATCCAGATATGGGAGTTGAGGGATTTTGATTGGCAGGTGTCTCAACACAGTCAGCTATAACTTGTTGGTGTTTGCTAATTGAAGTTGATGGACCTGTGCACTGTGTTTGTGGTCTCGGTTCCTTTTTGAAGAATGTTTAATGGGATAATTTGACAAAAGAGATATCCTTCTCTTTCAGTTTTGCTGACAGATATTTTAGGATTTTACTGGTTATTAATTAGCAGGCGTGTTTCTCTTACTTGTGAATCCATGTTTTTAAAAAGCTTTCATTCATCTTTCATATGGTCTGTGGATTAAATGAAGTGCAAGTCACTTTAAGACAGTGCTTACACTGCAGAAATCAACTGCACTTCTAACAACAGTGAAGTGGAGAATGCATTTGAATCAAAATATACAAAAGGCTTACTTAAGCAAAAGCTCAACAGCGACACTGTTGGATCTCTTTGAGTAATGAGGTTTTATTTGCAATTTGGCATTAGACCCACTGACCACCTTTCTTGTTTCTCTGCTGCTTTGCCTCCAGGGGTGTCCCCAGTTGCTGCCTGCAGAAAGGATACTGGTGCCTGTCAATGTGGTGAAGCCCATCACCCTACGGGCTAAAAACCTTCCTCAGCCACAGTCTGGACAGAGGGGTTACGAGTGTTTGCTCACCATCCAAGGAAACGAGCACCGGGTTCCTGCCCTGCGCTTCAACAGCTCCTCGGTGCAGTGTCAAAACACATCGGTGAGAAGAGTCTGTCTGTGGGTGTCTGTGTGTTTTCAGTGTCGCAGCTTGTGTGACATATTATCCTTGACCACCACCCACCTACACCTATCTTTGTACAGATGGCCCATGTCTGCAAACTTTTTCTATAAAAGTTAGATTACCTATAAAAGATGTTTTTGCAATCTCTCTCCTTCACATACAGCCACATGCACACACTGATTCCAGCTGAGGGATTTTTGGTCTTCCAGCTAGACAGGTGGTAGATGAGATAAGTGCCTAACTTTGTCTCTAGCTGCAATGATTCTCCATTCACTGACTGAATAATGCATTGACAGGAACGAAGGATGAGCATGAAAAAGGCTTTATGCTGGTCTTGATGCTAATTGTCTGTTGATACAATAACATCCCATCTTCCTGTCTATCTTCATCACTCGAAGTGTGTATGTCAGTAAAGATGACTGTGGGATTTGTGTGCATAATCACTGCACATTCCAAATATTGTACTTTGATTGAGCTGTGAAGGAGGGAAACTGTAATTTAGCAGAAAATGATGATTCCTGCACCAACCCTCCATTCTGCTAGTGTTACAGAACCAAATGAAAAATAATCTCTCAATGCTCGCTGGTGTGTATAGTGTGCGTTTGTGAGTTTAAAGCATGTGTGTTTGAGTTTGTGTGTGTATTTTCACTGTGCGCGCGTGTGCACATGTGTACAGCAACTTGTTGAGGATGGATTTTTGCATTTTCAAAAAAGTATTTTGATACCACAGGCTTTTTCAAACTTAGAGAGAAACAGTTAAGACTTTGTATCTCTCATTTGCTTTTCCCATGTCTCTTCCTTCCCTCTCTGGTTGCTATGGTGATAGTATTTCTATGATGGGATGGAGATGAGCAGTCTTCCCGTGGAGCTGACCGTCATCTGGAACGGAGATTTCAGCATCGACAACCCCGCCCACAACAAAGGTAAGCATGCACAGATGCATGAGCATCTGTGTAGGCACAGGCACACACATGTGCATACATGCACATCCACACACGGACACACGCACACGCATATCAGCTCTTTCCATATTTCTCGTAGTATCATAGAAGAACATATTGAGTTCACAGTCTCTTACAAACTCACTTAAACACACATGTGCATGCACACATAGACACACTCCAAAGCTGCTGCTTCCCCATTGTTGCCCTTGGAGCCCATCTCCATGGCAACAGGCGGGTGGTGTGCTGAGGTGCAGCATCCATTCCCTGATGTTGCCATGTAGTGGTTAACTTTACCACATCCTCTCATACGCTTTCGTTTTGTCTCCCCGTCTGCCTGTCCAGCACATCACTGTTGTCTTTTTGTCTTTTTTTAAACTCTCTAAATTTAGTTTTCTCACTACCGTTCAAACATAATGTCCCCCAATTCTGCTGTTTCTATTATTTTGACACCTCTCTATGAGTTTGGCAATCTTTCAGTCTCCGTCTCCACTGCCTCTCTCCTTTATTTTATTCATTCAGTAAAGCGCACTGACATAAATTTCACTTCAGCCAGGACCACTATAGGCATAAAAGAGAGTATTTCTATCTGTAGTCATTCTTATTTTGTGGTATGGCTCTGTTCTCTGTCCCAGAAATTGGAAGAGCAAATGCAAAAAAACCTTTGCATCATATACAAAACAAATGAGAAAACATCAATGACAAAAAATGTGGCATTAAGTTAGAAACAGCATGAGAGATGCTATAAGGCATGTTGCAAAGTGGCTTGCAGATGGTCAGTAACCGTGGGTGGGTTAAAGCAGCTTAAAAATCACCAACTAGATGTTTAAATTGGTATCAGGTGAAGCCATCAGCTGGTGTGAAGCACTGAGCTCAGCTGTTTTACTATGACTGTAACTGAACTTGCTTTTAGGGCCTGTCTGATATAACACTAACTACTAAGCCCTAGTAAAGAAATTACATTTATTATTTCTTTCTCTATATGTAGAGAACAGGGGAGTACATTACATTTCTCTATTATTATTATTATTATTTCAACCTTTCTTAGTTTTTTTATGTCCAACCTTTCATCCTTTCATGGTATATCAGCACTGGGTTTTTAAGAATTCAGGATTCAGCTGCTGAGCTTGATTCAGTTTGGCCACTGACAATCCACCACTTTAAGTGATTCATGCTGGGGGTTATACTACTCTGACAGGAAAACAGCTTATTTTAACCAAAGGCAGTGGAGTCAGGCATAAGAAGCATGTTGTTAAAATGTGTATTATATGCCAAAATGACACTGTGCTGTAAGGCAAAGTTTGTAGAGTGTTTGTGTGTGTTTCTGGTTGTGTGCATGAGTGTCTGAGTCAAATGTGCTCTACAAAACATATCCTTAAGCATAACTGCAGAATCAAAGAAGCAACAGAAGTTAGAGAACCTTGAACTAGAGACTCCTCCACTACTCTCTTCCTTCCTTTGTTTGCTTGTGGAGGAAGAGGCCTATAGGGCTTTTTAAAAAATTTAGTTATTTTTTGATGGGCAGATCACATACAAAATTAATGGCAATTAAAAAGAAAATGGTTGCTCTGTTGCCATGGAGATGATATGTTAAATGTGCGGTGGGTGAGGAGTGGCAGGCGGCAGTAGTGTAGGAAACTCAGAGGCAGGGTGGGATGCCTAGGGAGTGTGTAGAGATGATGATGGAGCGATAATGAGACAAAGATGTCAACAAATGTCTATCATAATATTCAGTTTATTTATTATTTTTTTGCATTGTTCAAACAGCTTTATGTAGATGTTGAGTGATTTGGGTAAACTATAAAACAGTTTCTTTTGTGTTTTGAAGTCTTTTGTTACTTTATTTGATTTTTGCCCAGAATAATTTTTAGCTGCATTTGGAGTCATCATTTGTAAAAAGCTTGTTCACTTTTCTCCCTTCTTTCTCCCGTCTATCTTTGTCTTATCTCCTCCCGCCTGCGCAGTCCATCTATACAAATGCGACGCCCAACGAGGAAGCTGTGGTCTGTGTCTGAAAGCGGACCCTTTGTTTGGGTGCGTCTGGTGCAAAGGAGAGAACCGCTGCACCCTCAAGCAACACTGCGCCAATGAGAACACGTGGCTAGAGCACAACGGCATCAACAGCAAGTGCACCCACCCACGGATCACCAAGGTGAGACGTATGCATCAGCGTCCACATATGTTCACACAGTTTACACGTTAGCACATATACGGACCAATCAATCCAGCTATTATTGTAAAAACCTTTTGCCTGAAAGGCCATACATACACACCTTAATTATAGTGCGCTCGTGGGAACATAGTCATACTCATCACCTCACTGACGGTGTGGCAGTCGATCATCTCAACATAATGGCAGAGGCTGTGAGTCATTATCAGCTATTCAGTCTGACACCATTTGTGAAGAAGGATATGTTTTACACCTTTTTGTAGTGCAGCAACACATCACAGGAAAAAAAATAAGTTTCAATGATAATGGCATACGAGAACTACAATTACAGCAGTCGTGTAATTTAGCATTTTAGATGTCTTTTCTTCAAACCGTAGGGGGACAGTAGTTATTTTTTGCCAACGTTAACTCGAAATGTCAATGTACAAACACATATACAGATCTAGAGAGACAAATCATCCTCACTCTTGTTAGTTATCAATCAGCTGCACAGATGTTCAGGTGAATCCCTGCTTAACCCAGCGCCATGTGGGGTAAATAGACTTGACCTGTGCAAGACACATAAAAAGGGTGAAAGCAGCAGTGATAAGGGTCAGCAAGATGAAGGATAATAGGACATAAAGGAAAGATGGATGGAAAGCTGCCAGATGAAGGAAGAGGAGGGTGGATTTGGGGGAAGGGGGAGAGGCAGTGATGGATGGCTAGGCTGAGCCAGAAAAGAGTCACATGAGGCTGAATGACTGAAAAGAGTCCCCCCTTTTACCCGGGTCCACTTTTCCAGTGATGGATATAAAGGTCCACTCTGCATCCTTTTCCTGGGAGGAGAGTTGAGGGCAGATGATGACTGACTGTGGATGAAACATAGAACAGATAAAAACGACAACGAGGGGAATCCCTTTTGTTGTCCTGGAGATTGATACGGACAGAGAGTGGGAAGAGGGGTGCGGAAATGGAATCTGACCCTCTATCATCCTGGATGTAGCGGCATTCAAGTAACTGCCTGATCACAAGGAATCTGGCTGCTCGCTCATGAGATGTTAACCTGATGGGTTACGACAGAATTGTCTAATTTCCCCCGAATTGCTTCTAAATAAAGGAGCAAGACAGATAGAGGGAAACAAACATGGGGGAGTCATAAGAAGAAAAATAAAGGGGCTTATTGTAATTACTCGACCCTCACAGATGACCCAGAGTACTGTCATTATTTTTATTCGTTCAAAATCAACTCTTAAGAAGAGTGATGTCATGATGGTAACATTTTGTCCCCCCCCCCCCACCCTTACACTTATTTAAAGAGTCTGGATCAGTCATTTGCACTCTGTCATTCCACTTCTCTAATGTTTGTCTTCTCCCGGAGCAGTGGATTTATTCTTGGAGATGGGCCTGTATTTCTCCTTACATCCCCGAGGCTGCAGCGGGGACATATTGCAGCCTTCTCACGTCCCCCATAAAAACTGTCAGTGGGTGAGGAGTGAGGACTTTCCCAAGACAACCCAGGCCCTAATGCATTCTAATACGCTTCATTATAATGACATCTCCCATCAACAATGAGAGGGTGAGACTCACATAGAAAGATGAAAAGTGAAAAGGAGAGAGAGAGAGAGGGAGAAGTGATTAAGTGTTTGCCTCTACCCAACCGTCAATTATCTTGTCAAAGTCACAAATCTAATCAACGCCTCATTGCGTCTCTCCTCTTCGCTCTCCCTTCTCTCTCTCTCTCTTGGTTTCTTTTGCTTCTTCCTTCCCAGCTTCCCTCAAAGTCCTTCTCCCGCTCCATATTTGTTAATAAATTGAGAGCCACGAGGCATTGTGTGCAATCTTTTTAATTGCATGTATTGTAGCCCTGTTCCCAGAAGGCTCTGTTTTTTCATTAAGATATCAGCAGGGAACTTTATTAATCAGCGACGCCGAAGCATACGATAACGATATCTCCCATATGACAGTCGCAGGACTTGTGTTGTGCATGACCTGGCTTGAGTTTGCCTGAGTTATTTGACTGGTGAGTTCAGTACTCAAATAGTCAAATTAAATGCTTTTGACGTGCTTGCGGTAGTGACATACGGAAAGTCACGCTTTAAGCTATGAGATACAGGCAAACACACACACTCACACAGCACTCTACCTGTGAACACCGCAGGGGTTCACGCTGCCAACTTTTACACTGCACAGAGAAATGACAGTCACCATTAAAGCTGGGCTCCTGCCTGCAGCATGAAGCCTAGAGGACTTTTATTTGGCAGAGACAGATAGACACAGACTATTCTGTGTCCATCTCTCACATCCATCCATCTGGACGGGCCTGATGATGTGTACTCACACGTACACTGACTGGCCAAAAAGTAATTGTGTGAGTAAAGTGTTGATGGATGTTGGAACCACATCATCAACAATGAGAGATGTTACTGATAAATCAAAGGACATTGTGATTACTGCAAAGGTGTCACCCGATGCCATGATATAAGTTAATCTTATGAAATACTTCACAGTAGATTTCAGTGTACACCAGATAGAGAAATGACAGTTGTTGACCCCGAGTCTTGACCCTTTACCAATCACTGCATCGGTCCCGTTCCCCAAGCTACAGACTGCTACCTAATGTGTGAACTTGAGCGCTTATCCCCAAGGACCTTGTGAAAACCAGCCATAAACTAAAGAGTTGACTACCATTTGAAACACCCTTGTGATATTATTTTTTTGTACAACCACAAATTTATAACATGAATATTTTTGTGCCATATTCTGGTTCATTCAGATTTCACATTGTTTTGCATGCCTATTTGTTCATTTGAGATAAGCCTCAAATACAGTTTTCTTTTAAAATAATGACCTCTAAACCTAATTACACAGATTTGGATAAAGAATGGACAGGGTTGTCCAGTTAATGGAAAGCTAATGGAAACATGTGAGAGATTTATTATGTTAATTCATTAAACTATCAATGAATTATGGATTAACTTACTACTTAACAAAACTAACTAAATTATATATATTGTCTCATTGCTGTTATCATGCACATTACCTTGGAGAATTAGCTTTCCACCACTTTCTATTTTTACGTTGTCAGGAAAATAATTGTGTTGCGTAAAAAAAACGAAACTAAATAATGTTCATAATCATCATTTCCAACAGATCACCCCTCTGCGAGGCCCCAGGGAAGGTGGCACACTTGTGACTATCCATGGTGAGAACCTGGGACTGGACTTTAGGGAGATTCAGGGTAATGTGAAGGTGGCTGAAGTGGATTGCACTCCAATACGTGAGGGCTACATCCCTGCTGAACAGTAAGTCACATGTTGATCACAGTAAATGGTAAAAAAAATAAGGTAAATGGCCTGCATTTGTATAGCCCTTTTCTAGTCCTTAAGGACCCCAAAGGACCCCAAAGAGCTTTCACATAATGAGCAATTAAAAAAGGTGACATGACTAAGCATTAAATAACATATCATGAAATGGTCATTATCAGCTTAAAAACATTCATTCAGAGCTGCAATGCCAAACCTTTGACCTTGTGGTAATGAGTGTAATCACACAAACACTAATGCCGGTTGCTTACGATGAGGAAAAACCCCTCTAATGGTGTCCATGTTTGTCCTCACCATTGCTAGCTTCCCTATTTTAGGCTGTAATCCTTCTCTGAATGAATGAAATAGATCAAAAATGTATCCAATGTTCTTGAGGTTCTAATACAAAAGGTTCCCCCTAATTTCCATAGACTATTCCATTGAGTGTGATCGTTTCAAATTCAAATTCAAATTCAAATTCAAATTTTATTTGTCACGTACACAGTCATACACAGTACGATATGTAGTGAAATGCTTGGACAACTGCTCGTGACCTAAAGAAAACAAAAAAGGAAAAGGCTATGAATAAGATAGGAAATAAATATGAAAAATTAAAAAGGGTAAATTTAACTAGGAAGAAATAGAATATAAATTAAGGTTAAAAATGAAATAACTGTACAACACAAATTAGAATGAAGGGTAAATTTAACTGGGAAGAATAAGATAAAGATAAATATATAAATTAAAGTTGAAAATAAAATAACTGTACAACAAAATACACAATACACAATATAGAACTATATAAGAATGTATGAAGAAATCTAAATATAAATAAATATATACACAATAACAGCAGCTGTACAAGTATTAACCGGAAATGAAGAATATAGTGACCAGTGTTGTGCAAAACCAAAGTCCAGAAAGTCCAGTGTGTGTGTAAGAACTGTATGTGTGGGTCAGTACTGTGTGGTGGTGTGATTGAGAGACCGTATCGCCTGCGGGAAGAAGCTCCTCCTCAGTCTCTCTGTGTTGGTCTTCAGGGAGCGGAATCGCTTTCCTGACCTCAGCAGAGAGAACAGTCTGTTGTTGGGATGGCTGAGGTCCTTCACGATCTTCCTGGCCTTGGTCCGGCACCGCCTGCTGTAGATTGAGTGCAGGTCAGGGAGCTCGGAGCGTTTGTCTCAGTTCTGGCACACCAATCAATAGAGGTTGAAGTAACACAGAGATAGGTTACAGCTCTTCACACTAGGGTTGCCAACTCCCTGAAAAATAAATAAGGGACACCTCGTGGCCAGGGCCGGGCGACCCAGTTGTCTTCACCCTTCCCAGTGTGGTGAATTTTCTAGCTCTTTTTTTGTGTGTGAAATTATTTTTTTAACCATTTGACTTGAATTTGATTTAAGTAGATGTGTATTCTTTGTGATATGAACACATGTGAAACAAATGATCATTTAGCCATTTATTTTTAGCTCAAAATGACAACATTAACACAGTAAAACAGGTCTCTTTCTTAAACAGAAGCCTGTCATGCTTAACTTTTGAGAATATAAGTAAATCTTTCTTTAAAAGAACTCTGTCCTGCTTAACTTAAAATAATAGAAAACAATAGAAAGAAAAACATTCTTGTAACAGTGCACATTTAGTGCATTTAGTACAATTGGCTTAATGCTAATCAGCTGCTCCTGTTTGTAAACCCGCTTGTTCCCATGATTACGCATCTTAACTCATCATCATTATTCATCTATGTATTACTTTTATGTATTAGTCATCTATTTGTTGTAATCATCTATCCTTACAGTTGTTTATTACACAAAATAAATTATATTATCACACTTCTGGCCACATAGCACTGATATTCACTGCACATGCCCATATTAACTTTTTCCAGCCAGGTGTTTTCCTGTTCCCATTTTTCCCTTTCTCTGAACAAACATTGCTGCTCTAATGCTGGGCTTACACTGTGCGGTTTTAGGCCCATTTTGAGCCGATTTTTGAGTGATCGGACCGATTTTGGCCTTCATCGTGCATCGTGTAGTATACGTGGGGTAACGAGAAGTGATTAACACCTCACGACCAACTCCCGATCATCAATCGCTCGTGAGGGTCTCACCACAGCCGCTCACACTGCTCGCGCGCAAACACGTAAACGTTGGTGTAAAAGATGGAGCAGCTCGGCTGTGCAGCCTGTGATCTGGACACAAGCGATGGAGGCACACAACCGTGAAAATAGTTGGATTTACATTGCTGCTCAGTCACAGCTGCCCGATCAATGTTTTTCATTAGCAATTTAGCAAAGTTGATGGTGGTGGTGTGTGTGTCTGTGTGAGTGTAATGCTGGGCTTACACTGTGCGATTTTTGGCCCATTTTGAGCCGATTTTTGAGTCGTGCGACCGTTTTGGCGATCGGCCCGATTTTGGCCTTCATCATGCGTCGTGTATCGTGTAGTATACGTGGGGTAACGAGACGCGATTAACACCTCACGACCAGCTCCCGATCATCAATCGCTTGGTCGGGAGGGTGTCACCGCAGTTTGTCACACTGCTCACGCGCAAACACAAATGTCGGCGAAAAAGACGCCGCAACACGGCAGTGCAGCGTGTGATCTGGACACAAGCGATGGAGGTACAACTTGTAGAACTTTGGAAAGCTCATCCGAGCCTTTTCGATGTGGCCTCAGAAATTATCACGACCACAACAACCGTGAAAATAGTTGGATCTACACTGCTGCTCAATCACAGCTGCCCGATCAATGTTTTTCATTAGCAATTTAGCAAAGTTGATGGTGGTGGTGTGTCTGTGTGAGTGAAAGACGGCGAGAGAGAGAGCGAGCGACAGATTTTCTGTTATAACCTTCATTTTATGGAGGCACAGTGTGAGCACTCAGGTCGCATCAGAGCATCGGGCGGTATAGTGTGAGACTCTGCATCGTGACCTACCAACTTCTAACCCCTGCGAGTCAATCGTGCAGTTTGAGCAGGAGCTGAATAACGTGACTGAAAAAATCGCACAGTGTTTGCCCAGCTTTAGGTGTACTGTCGTCCGAGACTTGCACCGCAGTGTCGGCGTTTGTTTCCCTGTTGGCCATGCTTCTTGTTGTGGTCATCTGTTGTCTTCCGGTATTTTCTCCGTAAGCGACCTTTCCTTGACCAATGAGATGAGCGGTAATCTGAATTGTCATACTCGAATTGTCATAAGTGTGCTGTCAGCTCATTGGTCACAAAGCAGGAGAGGGGCTGGGAATTATGTTTTCAAACAAAGCGTGAATTCCATTAAAAGTTATAGACTACTTTTGATTCTCACTGTATTACGGGACAAAGTGCGTCCCTTATTAGCTCAACACGGGACGTGTACTTTTGTTTCGAAATACGGGACGATTCCGTATTTTAAGGGACGGTTGGCAACCCTACTTCACACTATGAAAACTGTATCCACTGGAGGGACCCCACAATACTCAAGATAGGTCTGAAAAGTTCAATTTAATTCAATTTCAATTAAACTGACACTCAGTTTATGAAAATGTCACGCAATGCTTTAGCTACTGTTGTTAGCTAAGGCATTTGTAGCCTACAACCAAGCTTCTTTCAGCTGCTCCCTTATTTACAAGGGGATGGCACCGTGGCTGGATGCACATATTTGATTTGGCACAGATATTTATACCAGATGCCCTTCCTGGCACAATCCTCCGAGGGATTTGTGTCTATTCCCAGGCTCGAATGGGAAACCCTTTATTTATTAGGTGAGTGCGTAAACCTCGACATTATGGAATAGTCTAAAACCAGCCTTTGTACATTTGACTCTTATCAGTGACAAAATGCGTGCTGGACATACTGGCATAAAAGATATCAGGATGATACGTTTTTTTCCAGCAGATTGAATTAAGAACTTGCAGAACAAAGTTAGAACTTAGTGGAGAGGCATTAATTCATTTTCCTGAGTGGGATTTAATTGCACTGTCTTTACCACTACTACAGGAATGTCGCTAGAGACATTGTATTTAAAACTCTGTCATGTTGCAGAATACAGAGGGACTGATGTGGCACAGATGTTCTCAGTCAGCACTGTGTGAACTCCCTTGGCAAAGGCTTGAATGTAACGAATGTTAATTCAAATGGAAAAATCCTGCTCTGCATTTTCAAGCCCAACCTACAGCAGGAGTCTGTTGATACTACGTACTAAATATTGAAGCATATTATATAGATTCTGTGTGAGCACAGTCACAGACCTTTGCTGTTATGGGATTTAAACTGAAAGAACTTTGACCACAGCTGAACACTTCATGTCCTGAAGGGCAAAACACTTCCCTAAGCACACAAACACCACTTAGTTCAGTGTGTTAGCAACTTGACATATCCTTAACAACACTGAGGGTCAGTTTGGTAAAGTAAATCCGTTGGGCATCTTTCTTTGCCTTTAGACAACAATTCTGATGGCAAAAGAGCCAAACGGGACAGGCAAAAAAAATAAATAAATAAATAAATTAAAAAAAAAAACAAAAAAAAAACAATTCAATGTAGCGTGGTCTTGGTGGTTGCATAAGAGATATGATCTCAAAGTTGGCATAATCTTCTGACTAGCAGAATGTATATGAATGTAAACTAATTTAAAGTCAGAGCAGTGCACTTATACAGTAGAAGCAATGCTGTGGGTGACAGAGCACAGTTCCTCCCTCAGTAGCACACACAACTCCAATAATCTTTTTTTTTTTTTTTTTTTTTTTTATTCAGGAGGTTACATTTAGTTGACATACGAGTTTAATCCAGCGCTTTGGCTCCTTTCAGGTGCGGTCTGTAAATTATTAAAACTAGTTTAAAGTTGGCTTATCAACAGACCCCGTGCTTCTTCTGCTGAGAAAGAAAGTTGTGTGCCAGCACTTTCTAAGCAAATGCTGACCCAGCAGAAGAGGTAGCTGCATTTGAGGTCATATGTAAAAGGATGGAGACTTTTTGCTTTCTCTCCTACAAGTTGGCAGCGCGGGGGAGGTGAAGCTGTTGGCAAATAATGCATTATTTTATCAAGCTTTAAGACAGGTCTAGCTATAAATCTATTAAATAACCTGCTTTGCATTTCCCAGCGACGCCAACTGGTATAGTACAAGTAACTGTGCAATTACACATGCTTTGTTACATATTCTACAATTGTGCCAATGTTTGTTTCCAGGATTGTGTGCGAGATGGGTAGAGCTGAGATGAGCCAGTATACTGGGAACGTGCAGGTCTGTGTCGGGCAGTGCACATCTGAATTTATGGCAAAATCCTCCAAGTACTACTACTTTGTGGTGAGTGTTAACTTCTGTTGTTTTTGTGTAATTGTATGTGGAGTTTTGCAGACTTTAAAAAACTAGCAATTTGATGGTTAAAAATTGAAACGTGTGCTTCTATTAGCAGAAGGGCAACTATACTGCATGTGTCACCCTCGGCATGTTAGCACCTTGCTTGTAGCTGATCAGTCTTCTCACCTACTGTGTTAAGTAGGTGAGAACATGTATGTACATGTTGCTTTTTTGGCTGTGTTCCAACATGGTGTGGTTCTCACTGAGAGTCTGCTTCTCAGCTTTTCTGTCATGCATGTATCAGTCGTGAGACATGACTGACAGTTACTAATGAGAAGAAAATGAAGAAAAAACACGAACGTTGATAAAAAAAACCCCGAAGTGAATAACAAATAAAAATTGAACATTAACACATGAAAACACACATTACGCCTTTTTTAACATTCACTCTGCGTATAATTATTCTCACACTTTCGCTTTCTGAAATAAATTAGCAGTTGTTAATGTTATGTACGTATTTTATGCTGTGTTATCATTTTTACTGCTATCCATTAATGGGTGCTGGCTGGGTTTATTTCTCAATGGGCTCCCTGCACAGGATTATAGGATGTTAGGTCTAGATGTCCCACTACACAGCAGGCTAAGGATGAGATTATAAGAACACGAAATGGACTGGAGGAGGATTTACTTTATGCCCCACTTCCCCTGAACTGCATCTGCTGCTACTGTTACTTTAATTTACAAAAGTTTTTCATCAGAGAACACGTTAAGTGGAATCAGTGGGTGCAGGTTAAAGTACAGCACTGTGGAAAAGTCTTGAACTATCCCTACTTTCTTTCTAATTTGAGCGAGACTTTCTGGCCATTTTCAGGGGAATGTATTTCTTTGTTTGTCAGACTGCTTATGAATCAGCTATAAGTGACTTTCTTACCAACAGGCTGTTACAATAACATTTATTTTTTTATTGTTTTTACCAGATTCCAAGGATTATCAGTCTTACGCCAAGCCGTGGGCCAGTCTCTGGGGGAACTGTCGTCAACATTACTGGCAGCCACTTTGATGCTGGGAGCAATGTGTCAGTCATGTTCAAGGACCAGCCGTGCACTTATCAGAGGTTAGTTGGAACAAGCCAGCGCTGACCCCGTCAGTCACACTTTAACAGTCAATTAAACGGTCAGGTAAAGCTACTCTTTCACACTACAGGTACAAAACCTTTCTGACATCACAACAATATCTTACTTTTACACATAAAATGAAATATCACAATGCCCAAGGAGGAACTTTGCTACATTATGATTAATCAAGGGTTTGAGTACACCCATTGCTGAAAAAGAAAGTTTTGCAGCTGGACCCCGCACAAATGTTAAATTCAATTAAAACAACTGCATAAAGACAAATGAAAATTAATGCTAAGTACTTCAAATTGCCTTTGTGCTCAACCCTGTCACAGTAGCAGGCTGAAGGTCTACGTTTAACCATCTACACAGCTGCAGAAATATATTAAATACCTTGAGAGCAGAAATAGCGCTGACTTAGAGGTTTTCCAATTTTGAGATTCAAATTTCTACTCAGTGATGATAAATATTGCACCATAAATGATTGGGCAAATACAGCATCGTTGCAATGTACCATTTGGCATTGATAAATGCTCAGTTCTCAGTTCAGTCAATACATTATGGATCAATGTCTATTTAACCAACCGTTCAAATGTCTTAACTATTACATCGTTTTTAGTGTTGGAATAATTTAGTAGTCTGCTTAAAAAAGGATATTGACTAGAGAGATGGCTTTTGGGTTTCTTTACATTTAAATACCACTGTACTGATTCCTCCTTTTGTCTGTTGAACTGTACCACTAACATATCAGTACATGTAACTAATGTTTCATCCTGTCATTGTTTTAGGAGGGGTGGCCTATGGCTTACTTGCCGAACCCATGCTTCCCTACATGGCATTGGAAATGTGTCTGTGTCTGTGAGCATAGATAGGGCCCACCTTCAGAAAGACCTCCAGTTTGAATATGTGGAAGATCCCACCATCACCAAGATAGAGCCTGAGTGGAGCATCTTCAGGTATACATTTTTGTCTGTTTACTTTGACTCGTTGCTCACTGCAGAGAGATATCAACAGAATATTTTGCGTCCTGTGGATGGAAATATCTCAGCAGCACAGGTTATTGTCAGATCCTTGTCAGGAGGAAATGAAAAGGTTTAATCGTCTACTGCAACATAATACAAAATTTACAGCGTACAAATTTTGCATTGGGTGCATAAACTAAGCAATGAATAAATAATTCAAATCACCATTTGTCAAAGCAATCTGAGCTGTCTTTTTTTTTTTTTTAAACCGTCTTTTCTTTTTCCCCTTCTTTTTCTCTTTCAGTGGATATACTCCGATCACGGTGACAGGAACTAATCTGGACATCATTCAGACACCACTCATCAGAGCCAAATACAATGGCCATGAGACACTCAATGTAAGTGAATGTAGATGCAGCGTGGGTGATCAAACAATCACCTCGTGGTTAATTGTGTTATTAAAAACACAATTAACCAAGATAGAGCCTGAGTGGAGCATCTTCAGGTATACATTTTTGTGTTGCAATGCATTCCATTGTTCACAGTTAGGTCCATAATTTTGCAACTTGTTGCTATGTCTTTGATCTCTTGAAATCTGCTTAATTTGTCATGGAATAATGAAATGACAGCCCACACCACTTTGTCCACTTCCTTTGTAGTCTAAAGATAGGTGCACATGTAATTCCTAAAGAGTTAGTGGTAAAGTGTTGTTACAGCCCTTGAGTCAAATGTGAAAGTCTGTACTTTAGTCAATTCTGGATTGTTTGATTTAAATATCCGCTGTGTTGGTACACAGAGGCAAAACCACAAAAAAATCAATACTTGTTGACCTATTTCCATGCAATTTTATTTTACTTTTACTAATGTGGCCCAGGAACAAAAGAAAGTGGCTAATTTAAATGAACACGGCGAGCTATATAGTCAGCCATAAAGTTTCATTTAGTCCAGAGCATTACTAAATTCTTTATTTGTAGGGCTAGGAAGAAAATTCAGTGGCACTGCAGTGCAAAATCAACAGGTTGCAACTGAATAGGGAATAATGTAATTCATCGCCACTGTGTAACAAGTAGGAACTTTGATATTGAATTAGAAACCACAGTGATTAGCCTCTTTACCCAGGCGAGGATAGGTAATGCCATGCTTGGGGCTCTGCGATCTCTTTGAAATAAAAGGAAGTAACAAAAGGTGGTAATGCTATCTTTCTTGGTCCATTTAAGCATAGCCCGACACCACGTTTAACATCTGTGCTCAGATGTGCCTCTTTTAGGCATTGTATCTCAAGTGTCTCAGCGTGTCACGATATAGTCTCAATCTGACACAGCTCAGATCTAAATGAAAAGGAGTTAAAAATGGACATCCAAAGCATTTGTCCGCAAAAAGAGTTTTTGTTACTTTTTCTTTCTTTCTTTCTTTTCCTCTATTACCTTCTTGTACCAGTGCATGATCCTTGTCAAAGATGTCCTTGCAGGATTTGTCAATTTGATATTCAAGGAGCCAATTAGGGTGACAGGCAATAGTTTGAATGACTGCATGGCAGAGGTTAGTGTGAAAATGTGAAATGTCTGAGAATGAAACAGAAACGTCTGCGGAGGCGACCTGTGCCCTGACAGACGGAGAGGAATGAAAACGTTAAGGGGATGTTGAAAGGTGTGCGTCGTTTGACAATTGCGCGTCAGTCTGTCTTTGTTTTTAAAACTGGTTTTGACACCAAATGAGCAATTTAAATAACATCACATGTCAAATGAGAAACCTCAGCAAAGACGAGAATGAGGGGAAAAAACAGGAGTGGGACACAAAAAGATGTGAGGCGCTGTAATTGAGCAAAAAAGCGGGATCGAGAAAGATGACTGAGGGAATAAGAATTTGTCAAAGAGAGAAGAAAAGATCACAGACAGGAATAACAGGATGGAATAAAGAAGTGATGAGAGGCTGGGGAGGGTTCTTTGTGGAGGGTAAAGAAGGGATGGTAAGACTTAGTTATCACTCCTGAATCTTCACACATCAAAGCGTGATTGCGGTGAGACTGCACAAGCTTTCTAACTGCACCTCATTTAGTGGCTTCCTTTGAGGAAAATACAACAGGTTCTTCTTTGCACTTGGAAATGGAGGAGCTTCCAGTTTCTATTGTGTCTCCAGTGGGTTTAGTGAAATGCACAAGTGTGACATAAAAGGCTGACACTAATGACTTTTGACTGTATGGGTTGGCACATTAGCACTGCCAATAAAGTGAGTGAGCTAACTGGGAACACAGTCAGGCAGTTTGGGTATGATGCATGCTGAGATCCAACCACGAGAAATTTGTTAATAAATAATCTATATTTTTGTATAAATGCAGTAATTTGCAGGCGATAAATTCACTTATGTGCTTTTCTTTGTGAATTAGTTCTGCGACATACTAGGTCCTACAACTATGGTGTGCCAGGCTCCAGAGCTGCCCATCAGCCTAGCCAGACACCAAGAAGTACCTGAAAGACCTGAAGAGTTCGGCTTTAAATTGGATGACTTGCAGATCACACTCAATAACACCAACTTCATCTACTTCCCCAATCCGGAATTTGAACCGATTAGTCCATCCGGAGTCCTGGAGCTTAAACCTGGATCGCCCATTATACTGAAAGTAGGAAGATATCACTCACCCGCATATACACTCAGTTTTCATTGTTATAATATTTTATTATCTTTTATTGCCTTTTGTCTGAATGTAAAGACTTTAAATTAAGATATTTTGCCAGTAATGATTGTGTATATCTTAAAATTCATATAGTACACAGCTTAGAAATGATATCTGTATCTTGGGTTAGTCTGTGAAAACTAACCCGAGATCAGTACCATGTCTCAGGTTAAATATTATAGGTATAGAAAGCTCAGCTTAAACTGATCATTTGCATACCCAAGTAAAATAAATTGTAGAGCATTGCACATAACATATCTTTGCCCAGCTTTGCAGTACGAATATATAGATAAACATAAACATATATCATTTGACTCTTATTTCTCTAACCCTTCCACTTTGACGCTGACAGCAATAACATCAATCATTATTCTTTTGAAGGGGCGGAATTTCCTTCCAGCGACCAATAGCGGAAATGGAAAGCTGAACTACACAGTTCTGATTGGAGAGAAGCCCTGCATTTTAACAGTGTCAGAGAACCAGCTCCTCTGCGAGTCCCCTAACCTGATTGGTCGACATAAGATCCTGGTGAGTGACACAGCACATGTCGCAACGTCAAGACATAGAGCAAGACAGACAAACGACGGAGAGGCAGGCAGTGTTGGAGAAGGCTGACAGACCTAAAAATCGATTGAGAGTTTGACAGACAGACCAACAGACATTCCTTGCGTTGCTTTCTATCCTTCCACTTGTCCACTCCCATTCAGATTATGGCTCTAATCCAATCAGCTGTGCGGTTAGTGCCCACAAGCAGACAAAACACAAACAAATAAGCCTTCAATAAGAGGCATTAGAGCCCCAGAAAACTCAATGAAGATTCCATTTGTGGTTTTAAGAGAGACCACTTTGAACAAGGCATTTCCTGATCTTACCACCTGAACCCAGCATCATAGAAAAAAAATGGACACAACACTGTGAAAGAATTAGTTGATGCCCAAACAAACAGAAGTGTGTACACAAATCAATATGTCTGTCTGTGTGTCTGAGCTTGGACGTTGACTTAACCACATCAATGTAATAGCTATAATCTCCCCTTTTGTCTGTTACTGTCATAAGGCACGTGTGGGCGGCATCGAGAATTCACCAGGTTCGGTCCACATCACGTCCGACAGCCCCCTCAGCAGCACTGCAATCATTGGCATTGCTGCAGCCGGTGCCTTGCTCATCCTTGTCATCGTGGCAGTGCTCATTGCCTATAAACGCAAGTCTCGTGAGAGTGACCTCACCTTGAAAAGGCTGCAGATGCAGATGGACAACCTGGAGTCACGTGTGGCTCTAGAGTGCAAAGAGGGTAAGAGGTTCATGCTAGTGCAGATCAGTATATTCATTTTACACATTTGTTTCCAAGAACATCTAAAGAATTTTGGTTCATTAAATCTATTTACACGGTTTAATTAAATCTTTGTTAGCAATACTAGAAATTTCCTATTTAATCAATAGGTTATGAGAAAGCATTATATAGGAACAAGTCCATTTACCACATCATCATTGTGACAAGAACTTGTTTGTGATTAGGTAGGTTGTAAAGTTTTTTTTTTTCTTTTAAATAGTACCTAGTTTTCTATGGTACCTCCAATATCTATCCACTTTAACTTTTAGATTGCTGTCTTTGTGCTAGAGGAATTTAAAAACAAAATAGGAAAGAGGTACCTTTCATCAGGTAATAATGAGGACAGAAATAAAACAAAATCAAAAAGTAAAAATGTAGTGAGCCACAAGGAAATGCCCTTCAAAATTATACAGGAAGCAACTAAGAAACAAAAGGTAAGCTCATGCAGATAAACAGGAAGATAAAGATAGATAAACTGAAGGCAGGGTAGAGGCAAAACATCTAAGAAATAACATGTTTTGCTGGCAGACCATGTTAGATACTATTTTAGATATTATTTTATATGGTAAAATCTATATAATAATAGGTTATAGCCTAGCTAAGAGTTATGTAAGACTTATATGTATATATACTAATAAACAATTTTCTGTTTGGTTTATTAGCATTTGCAGAGCTGCAGACAGACATCCATGAATTGACCAGTGATCTAGATGGTGCAGGTATCCCCTTCTTGGACTACAGGACCTATACCATGAGAGTCCTCTTCCCAGGCATTGAGGAGCATCCTGTCCTGAGAGATCTGGAGGTATGATTCACCAATTTTTATTACAAAGGAAAATGCAACTATTTATTCTTTCTTTCTTTCTTTCTTTCTTTCTTTCTTTCTTTCTTTCTTTTTAAATAAAATAAATAGGCACTTTTAGTCTATGAAAACATTCCTACTCTTTCAAATTGACTTTCTATTAGGATTCTCTGTTTGTGATAAATTGTTGACACACAGACTCTATATAAGGCCCCGAGTCATCCAGGCCGGTTGGTGACCACCAAGTACTTGTCGCTAAAGAAAAATTAATACTCCTCAACCAGTTGTGAATTGTTCCTGGCAGTCGCTGTAAAGTTGTTTACTAAGCACCAGTCATTCAGACCTAAAGACCAATCACACACTAGGTAAAAAAGGTGTTCCCTTTTACTTGTTAGTGAGTTGTCGTAGGAGGTTGAGTGTTGTTCCAAAAACAAGATTGAGATTGCTTTGGTCACTAGCAGATTGCCATGGTCTCCCATAGTTTGTTTGGAACTTATCTGCAAACCCTTGCAAAGTACTCACTAAGCAGCAGTGACTCTGTGAGAAGTGCAACACAAATCAGAAATGGAGGCCGTAAAGTGAAGTTTTCCACTAGCATGCCCAGGTCAAATATTTAGAGCATTTCAATTAAATAGAAAGCTGTAGTTTTCAATACATTCGTGAAAGAAGACAGCTGTAAATATAAGAACTTGTACCTATATTCTCATCAATCAAGTGTGTAACTGTACGTGTCTAACTGTTTATCCGTCAAATAACTGATGCAAAACAATTAGCCTTATTTGAAATTAGAGCAAAATGAGCAAGCAAATTAACAATGTGGTAGGGCACAGTGGGTGAAATAGACGCCGATGTTGTTTGTGTCGCTGTCTGGTAAACAAAACCCCTTTGACGGCCGACAACAACACGCTTTTTCAAAAACAAACAAGGCAGCCCTCAATTCAGGAGTGTGGTCTCATTAATAATTCTTAATGATACGAGAAGCTGTGCCGTTTTCTCTCCCCACCTTAAAGCAAATTAAAAGTCAATCACAGGCAGAAAAGCAAAAGAAAAAAAATCAAGTCATTTATCCTTAGTTGGTGACATTGATAGACAGCCGTAATTGACTAGGTCGTCTTGTTCCATTAAGAGAATGTTGGACCCCTATTTCACTGCCCTCAGGGTTAGCCTCTGTATCCTTGATGAGAATTTCCCAGTAATAAGCAATATTAATTATATTTTAATTGGCATAAATATTGAACTGTATAAGGAGCATAATGTGGAAAAGGAGCCTACTGAAAAAAGCAGCAAGCTCGTCTCGGGCTGCTGATGACTACTTAATTGTTATTGATGTATCAGATATCGCCGTATCAAGTTTTTGACTGTCTACTGTGGACGGAAGTAGCACAGGTGCTGGAAAGCTGGTCTAGGTTTACTTAAGCAGTTTTGTCAGTATTAAAATATTTGAAGACATGCCAGGTGCTAGAAATGTAAGTAGAAAAATTAGTCAATCAAAAGCCAGCACATACAGGTATAGCACACGCGGTGTTCCTTGCATGTCATGCAGTATGCAGCCTGTACACAAAGAAAACGATCTCACGCTCAACACATGCATACACCGACACACTACACATCTTGGCAAGCAGTGTGAAATTAGGCTTGCAATATAACAATAATTCCCAGCAGATTACAGCTACTTCCATGAAAGGTGGAAAGACAGAACATATGCTGGTTGACAGCTGCATTGGGTGCAAAGAGATGCCGTCTTACCGCGAGTGCTCTTGACAGATTAAAAGACATAATCTCCTTAGGTGCTATTTGTGTGGAAAAAAAATGTGTAGCAAGTTACTTGTTTAAACGGTGCAGGGATGATCTGGGCTCAGACAAGGGAAATTCACATCATTGCACTCCCTTTCAGCTTATATAGCAGCATCAAAATAATAAACATTCCCTAAAGAGGCTCAGTGTTTACTTGCCTTTATTCTCAATCTTTAGATGAAGTGCAACAAAGAGTGTAAAATGTTAAACTTCTCATTTCCCCAGATTCATCCTTTTCCCTTATTCTTTTCCTCCCCCTTTTTCCATCTTTTATTCAATGGGATGAACCTATTACTTTTAAACTGCACTTTTATGTAGGGAAATAGTGTATTTATTAATTTATAGTTTAATTTTTAATTTATAGTTTTTGTTATTACAAGTCTCGGTGCTTCTGATTAACATAAACACTCATAGTACGTGCAATTGCAAAGAAAGTGTTCTAAATGAATAAATATTTTGACACTTTTTTTTTTTTTTTACTGAAAGTTTTGTTCACAATTTTGATATTGACATCAACTAAATTCCAGGGAACAGAGAAAAACTAAACTGAAAAGAGAAAGAAAATGTGGGTGCCAGTTGCAAATGTCCTGCATATACATGCTTACATATACATTTAAGTACGAAAACGCATAGCCTATAAATGTTTTTCATACCTTTTCCTTGGTGCCTTATAATGTATGGACATTATAAGGCCTTGTGTGTTCTCCACTTATCAAAAAAAATTCTTTCAATCTGAACATTACGAAACCTATTTAGAATATTTTCTTGTTAAAGCTTTCTTTGCGGCTCTCAATAAAGTTTTTTATCAAGTACAGGTCATTCCACGCAATGCATTTAATAATGTTCCCAAGATACATAGTTTTAAAATTATGCAATACTTCAGGGGTTTGGAACTCCAGGCCTCCAGGGCCGGTGTCCTGCAGGTTTTAGACGTGTCCTTGATTTAAGTGGCTAAAGTATCTCCTCAACATGTCTTGAAGTTCTCCAGAGGTCTGGAAATTAACTAATCATTTGATTCAGGTGTGTTGACCAAAAGTGATATCTAAAACTTGCAGGACACCAGCCCTTGGCACCTGGAGTTCCCCCACCCCTGCGATACTTGATAGCCCAGAATATTGCCTATTACAAAGTTCATGTTCTTTCATATATGTTTTTTTTATATATTTAGATGATGTTGTCGCAAGCATGGCTTTTTTAACCACATTAATTTTGTACCCTGAATGCTCAGCGAAGGTATTAATTACATTAAACAAAAAAATGATAGTTTGAATTTTGTGGATATATGGTAAATGGTCTGTATTTGTATAGCGCTTTACTTGGTCCTAAGGACCCCAAAGCGCTTTACACTTTACACATCCACCCATTCACACACTGGTGATGACAAGCTACAGTGTAGCCACAGCCGCCCTGGGGCGCACTGACAGAGGCGAGGCTGCCGGACACTGGCGCCACCGGGCCCTCTGACCAGCACCAGTAGTCAACGGGTGAAGTGTCTTGCCCAAGGACACAACGACCGAGACTGTCGGAGCCGGGGCTCGAACCGGCAACCTTCCGATTACAAGACGAACGCCCAACTCTTGAGCCACTATCGCCCCACAAGATATCGTATGACATCATCTGCAAAAAAGCTGATGACATGGTCTTTCCCTTTAATATTTATTCCTCTCATGTGCTCACTTTGTCATATGGCCTGTGCCAAGGGTTTAGTATATAAACGAAAGAGAAGAGGCGATAGACAGCAACCTTGACGAGTAACTCTCTCAAAGTCTCACGAGTATTGCTATTCCCTGAATTCCTCTGTCATATCAAGCTTTCTTAATTCCGGTGTTTTCTGAATCACGTCTGTAGCATGGTCATGATCAAAGAAAACCTGTTTATCCTGATGCATAACTTTTTTCTTCCATGCTTCCATTCAGCACTATGTCCTCCATTGTGTACTGAGGGAAGTTGACCACAACTGATCACGAAGGTTTTTCTGGTTCAGAGGGTTGGAGCGAGAATTCAGTTCTCAACAAGTGTTCCCAACAACTGCAGCAAAGAGTTTTCCTCAGGACACTCTTTTAGGGCAAAGATGGGAATAGATGAAACACATCTAATAAGAGGAGACTAATAAGACTAATAAGAGGAAAGGATTAAGATGGACAAAACACCAACACTATGGACTATGGACATGCCAATTTTAACTTTGTGTTTGGGTAAAAAAGAAACACATTTGTAGAACGATTGAAATAACAGAACAATGTAGAGCAGGAGAAAAGTTGCTTAAGAGGTTTTTGGCATTTTATTCAGCAAGGTGGAGGAAATGTGATGCTTTGAGGGTGACAAGGTGGAAAATTGGTTCACAATAGAGTCACTTTCTCAATCCTATTGACTGTTTTGTGATTAGTCCAACATGCTATCTGTATAAACATTACCTAAAAGTGTCATTTTTAAAAAGAAGACTTAACACATTGTACATCTTGTAAGGTAATAAATAGCAGTGCATTTGAATTACCCAGTGACTAATTGAGTCTGTATGTCATGGCCTTGAATGTACCACTCAAAGTCTGTATTCTTTAAGTAAGTGAACATTTCTTCTGTTTCCGTGCAGGTGCCAGGCTACCGCCAGGAGCAGGTGGAGAAAGGGCTGAAGCTCTTTGGTCAGCTCATTAACAACAAGATCTTCTTGCTGTGTTTTATTCGCACTCTGGAGGCCCAGCGTGGTTTCTCAATGAGGGACCGCGGCAATGTGGCCTCACTCATCATGACAGTGCTGCAGAGCAAGTTGGAGTATGCCACTGATGTCCTTAAGCACCTGCTGTCCGACCTCATAGACCGCAACCTCGAGAGCAAAAACCACCCCAAACTGCTCCTCCGCAGGTAATGAGCAGGCATGAAAACCAAGTAGAGCACTTGTTAGACTGTGATATCAGTGAAGTTGAAGTTACATAGTTGGTGAAGGACAATTTAGTCTTCCTTGCTGTATATTCTAACCAAGACATATCCTACCTTTTTGATAGTAAGTTAATGGTACTATGCTTGACCGTATTGTGTTGGTTCCCCTTATGCTGCCAAAACAGCCCTGAACCATCGAAGCATGAACTCCACTATGTGTGCTGTGGTATCTGGCACCAGGATGTTAGCAATGCATCCTTTTAGTTGTATAGGTTGCAGGGGGGGGCCTCCATTTATCAGACTTAATTGTCCAGCACATTCCACAGATGCTTGATTGGAATGAGATCTGAAGAATTTAGAGGTCAAGTGAACACCTCAGACTCATTGTCGTGCTTCTCAAATTTTTGTGAACCATTTTTCTTTTTGGCAGGGTTTAAATCCTGCTGAAGGTGTACATGTTCTGCAAAAATGCTTAGGTAGGTAATATGTGTCAAAAGTAACATCCACATGGATGACAGGGCCCAAGGGTTGAAGAAATAACAGGGCACCAGTAGGTACCCACCTGGTGCTAGGGTTAGGGTTGCCCAAAGCATCACAGTGCCTCGCTTGTCATAGTGCTTCCTGGTGCCAAGTGTTTGCAAGTAAGCAAAGCACATGGAACACACGCATATAAAAGAAGGCATGATTTATCAGACTGAGCCACCTTCTTCCATTGCTCTGTGGTCCAGTTCTGATGCTTAAGTGCCCATACTTGGTGGACAGGGGTTAGTATGACCACCCTGACTGGTCTGCAGGAATGACAACAAACGGTGATGCACTATGTGTTCTAGCGCTTTTTTATCAGAACCATAATTAACTTTTTCAGCAATTTGAGCAACAGTAGCTCATCTATTGGACCCTGTTCCTAGTTCACAACTTTTCTTTCCTTGGTTCACTTTTGATAGAATCAGGGTTATTCACTTCACCTGTCACTGGTCATAAAGTTACAGCAGATCAGTCTATAGGTACACATAAAATGTGTTATCTAACACAACATCTGCTTTTCTGAACCTAGCTTGGTATTCTTGTTGGTTTGGAATAGAAATGGACGTTTTATACAGGTTCCTCTTTACTGTGAAGCACTGGATGTGTCCCCTGACATGTTTGGATTAACTCCTGTGACCTTGAATTGCTGGCTCTGTCTCAGAAACACCAGAGTGTATTACCGTGCACATCATTAGCAAAATAATTATAATTAATTAGCACTGAATCCAATTTCAAATAGCTCAAGAGGAAAAAAAAACCTCATTTATGAAAACGGGAGAAAGTGAGACTGTGAAAAGCTTGCACTCTGGCACAATCACAATCCTCCGTTGGATTTGCAGTCAAAGCCTTAATGGCATGCACTTGAACACAGCACTGTATGTGATTATGCTTCCTGCCTACGGTGTTTGGTAAATGTGATGATTATGGTTTCTTGAGTGAACCGGCTTCCTCACAGCTGTACGTGTGTAGCGCGTGCATGCTCACTGATACTTACACTACACACACATGTTATGTTGTTTTTACTTGCAGGTTGTCACTCAAGTCTTGGCATCCCCAGATAATTTGACAAGCATATCATAAATGAAGTTGTCCATCTCATTTCGATTCTAATTCTTATTCTCCTTCTGCCTAAAAACACCCTCACTCACTCTCGGCCAACGAAGACAAATGCATGAACACAGCAAGGATATGCAGACGGGACTGAAATTAATGCTGTTCACCGTACCATCCAGAAGACAGTGGGCACATTCACCTCATGAACGCCTGTTTAGGCTCTGCTTGGTGATGCAGAGAGAAATTATTGCCGTCTGGGCTGGAAGCTGATTAACTGCAGCCAGAGCTCACCGAATATGGTGCAGCCACTAAACAATGGAGTAACTGCTGATCCCGGCCGTAGATACAGCATAAGAGATGGCGCGTACAGCAGAGACAGGGAGAGGCGGTCAAGGACAATGCAGATACTTAAAGCTGTGTCACCACCTGAGGAAAGCTGATGACTTTAAGGCACGCAGGCGAGTCGTGAGAGCAGCTCTTTGATCACTCAGTTTATGCGTCACCAGAGCCTTGTGTGTGCTCTCCATGCAGATAATTATTAATCTCATACAAGAATTTGATTCAAAAGTGAATTTAGGATTAACTTCACAAGGAAATAGTCACAGAAAGTTCTACAGCGACCTGTGCATGACCAACAACTGTAGACACCGAATATAAGATACTTTATTTTGACACTTCCTTCTCTTCACCCTTGGTGACAGGGCAGATGGAAACCCCGGCGACAATGTCATTGCATTCAGCCAGCAGTGAGGAAAGAGCACATGTTTACAACACATCCACACCCAGTTTGAATCCCTATTTGTCATACACACGATTGTGATTGGCACTGATCAGACTGTCCTTATCTCATTCTTCCTCCACCGTTGCGCTTATTAGCTCTCCAACAACCCAGCATGCATTTCAGATGTGATAAGGCAGTTTGAGCAAGCTCTGCCACCCTGTAGTGTGGGCTGACTGGTGCGTCGCTGGATAGCAACTGAAAATAGCCCAGATATATAGGCAGGGGGCTGTGAAGATGGAGGAAGTAGCACTCCACCCCCCAGTCCCTCTTTAATTTGTTCTGTCTCTTTTCTTTTTCTTTCCTTGTTTGTTCATTTTCAGTATTCTCCTCCCTCACTACCTGACTCCGTCGTCTCACTCTTCGCTGCTCTCTCTCTCATGTTTGTCTTCAGTTCTGAAGCTTGAAGCTTGTGTCCCTTGTGTAACATCGTCACTATCGTTATCACTCACTTGCTCTCCTATACTCACTCCCTCAATCTATATTCCCAGCTCTTCCTCCCCTTCTCCCCCCTCCCCTCCCCTGTTTTCTTGATTGCTAAATCAATGCTTAAAGTGCGTGAGCAGGGTGTCTCTGGCACAGCATCTGAGCACGGATACCCACTGCCTCCTCTTCCAAGAAATCTGTGTGTGTGTGTGTGTGTGTGTGTGTGTGTGCCTTTTTCCCTCTCTCTCTCTCTCTCTCTTTCCACACACGAACACACATCCTTCCATCTGTCCCATCTCAACCTGTGCTGAAGCACAACCACCAGGCAAGCTAACTAACGAGAGCCTTCCACAACCATCTGTCGCATTCCTTGCTGCATTCTCCTCCTTCAACTCCTCTCTTTGCTTCATTCCTCCATCTCTCCAAGCCTCCCCACACCAGCATCCCTCATCATGCAGAGTTAAACTGCCTTTCTTGCAGCCTTAAGTTTTGTTTGGCGACAGTCGACGCGTCAAAATAGCAGTTTTGATTTTTGGTCAAAAGATGAAAACCCAATATGTTCATGTGTTAATCACAATATTGCTTTGGCTTCATGCACAGACATCCTGTCATCGCACAGGTCTGAAGGGCCCCTTGTATAAGGATAAGCGCTCTCTCTGTTTGGGTGTGAGCAATAAATGCAATAAATGTCGGCGCACATGCATCAACAAGTCCGAGTCAGTAGCAAGCCATCACTGCAAGACAGTTTGACACTTATGATGACCAATCTTCCTCACCCACCCAGAGCCATAGTGACAAATAGAAATGGTTTCTCATTTCAAGCTGTGCTGCTTTAGCATGTGGCTAAAATCAAAGAAACTGCAGTTACTACTTCCCCTTAATGCAAGAGAGACACCTCAAGCTGAATTTGATAGACAGGCAGACAAACGGATAGGTGTCATGAAATAATACTTTGTTGATTGTCACGATATATTTTGGACTTTTAACAACTCATTATTAAATTGATTTAATTTAAAACTGTGAAATACTTTCTGGTTCCAGCTTTTAAAATGTGAGAAATTGTTTGTTAGACAGAGTAAGGACTTGTTAATATTGTTGTAACTCTATTATTCTGGAGGAGCTGCGTTGTATTCTAAAGTGTGAACAAACAGTTTATCAGTAAATGAAAAAAAGTGATTTGATTTGATTAAAGGTGACACGAAAGGTTCTTTATAACTTAATTGGCTGGATATTGATTAATGAGTCACACTAACTGTGTCATATGGACATTAAAATGCACGTAACTTGCAGGTGTGGCCAACGAAAAGGTTAAATACTCGATGAGGCATGGAGTCCCATCTATCCTACCTCGGTAATCAATGGGAACGAAATATTGCCAGGTCCCCACAGCTCTAGCTCATTCTCAATGCTCACTGTCCCACTGTCTGTCTGCCAAGCAGACAAGCTCGACCATGCCAACACGCCACGGCACATTTCATTGCATTAACCCAAACATAGGTTGTGCTGTGTTTTGAATCTGAGCCGAGTAAAGGTTTGGAGAACATTGTTCGAAAGTTATAAAACCGAACGCTAATGTTAGATGTTCAAACATCTCCGTCACAGTGCCATTTTTATCCTCGTTCCCCACAGAGTGCGCTATGAGTGAGAATGAGCATAAGCGAAACAGTGCGGCTGTGCCAAGACTTCTTAGCACTGCAGGGTTACCACCCACTGCCAGACGCATGCACAGACACATACAATAAACACTAGTCAGCACACATGATAATTTCTGAATACATGCGCAGTGGGATTAATTTGTGCTTTTTGCACACTAGCCTTAAAACAGCCTTGCAATTGTCCAGGCACACACAAACACACAAACACAGCTTTCATTGGAGATTGGAGTAAGAAAAAGCAAGTTGAGGAATTCTTTTTTTTTTTTCTTTTTTTTTTTTTTTAAAGAGGCAAAGGCAAGCTATTTATTTTAGTTCTTTTCTTCATTTGCCTTGTTCAGTACTGCCTCACTCCTTCCTTGCCAGTGCACCTCCTCCTTTCTCCATGCTCCTTTCATCCCTTTGATAGATAGGCTACATTTGTGGAAATGGAGAGGATTTGGAAGCGTGTATGATTACAGGATCCAGAATATTGCAGCCAGCGGGAGGAAGAGAGAGAGCAAGGACACATGAAAGAAAAGATGAAACGTGACCTTGTTGACCCTTGGATCTGTGGACGGAGGAAGGGCGGCAAAATAAAAGTGCGGGCACAGTGAGAGGCAGGAAGTTAATCCCCCCCAGGTGCTGTGCCAGTGTTGAGAGGGGGGTACCAGACCAGCCCACTGGCACAGCAGACATGAAGCCCCCCCTCCTCACAGCTCAGTTTGAAGTCCCTTTAAGAGGCTGTCTGAATGGTGAGGGGTGGGAGGGCTGCAGGTGGCAGTCGAAACACTAGGGACAAAATCTACACGCACACAAGCGGGCACAATGGACACTAATCCTGAAATATTGATGCCTATGGTAGTTGCTCATTGAGGATGGAGGCAGGGGTGTGTGGGTGTGTATCTGAGGTGTTCTGACAGATTGCCCACACACACCTGCTGCTGGCCAAGAAGGTTGCTGTCAAAAGACATTCGATCGTTGCCTATCCTCCTTTTCTCTTTGCCACCACTGTTGTTATTATGTATGCATATTAGCCATTCACATGGGATCACTCACTCTGCTAGCCCAGGTCAGCACATACACACAAAAAGAGATGCACACCATTTTGCCACACCATTGGAGCATGGATGCCAGGCAGAGAAAGGGAGGGAGATGTATTCATTCACTTTCTATTGTGCACGGATCGAGTGTTAGTCCAGTGAATAGGCAAGGGAGCGCTTGATAATGAGGCCAGTGTTATTACAGAGCCGCTCCAGCCCCTAACGACATCAATCCACTGGGATCAAATAAAGGCTTTTAATTGCTTTGCCTCATATTAAAATCCCTGCCACTGTAGACAAGCTGCCCTTGGCGTGCCTGAGCATAAAGGCAAGCCGAAAGATTGTCTGAAAGGCCATCATATAGCACGTGCAAAGGCTTTCCCAATACATGGCTTTGCAATTATGTTTGCATAGCCCAGGCGTATTCAATGGCAGTGGCCATCATTTTCAACTTAATATTTGACAATGGTGTTGAATATTAATGATGTAATAAGAGCACAGGGATCATATGTTCATGATGTGCTTTGTCGCTGTCTGTTTCCAGGACCGAGTCTGTTGCGGAGAAAATGCTGACCAACTGGTTTACATTCCTCCTCTACAAGTTTCTGAAGGTAACTCTTTAGTTTTCTGTGATTATGCTTCCTGCTCTCCATCCATTCATCCATCCATTGGCTTAACCATTCATTCAGTTGAGGTTTGCAGGGGGGCTTGGAGCCCATCGCAGCTGACACGGGGTAAGAGACACACTGGACAGGTCACAAGTCCTACACAGGGCTAGCACAAAGACACAAACAACCATTCACACTCATATCCACACCTGCAGCCACTTTAGAATCACCAGTTAGCCTAGCGTGCCAAAAAGGCAAGGCACTTCAGCAATATGCCACAAAAAGCTGAGCTGAGAAGAAAGGGGAAAGGAAGACAGATAGGACAAAGCATAAAAACTGTGGTGCTGAGGCATGGTGCTCAGTGCATCAGGTCCCCCAGCAGCCAGAGCCTTGTGCAGCATAACAAAAGGGTAGTTCGGGGTCACCTAACTAAATATAAGCTTTAAAGAAGAAGAGTTATAGTCTAATCTTAAAAATAAAACGGTTTTCTGCCTACTGGATCTAAAATGGTTCCACAAGAGAGGAGCCGATAGCTGAAGGCTTTGCCTATCATTGCACTTTTCCAAAACTCTGGGAACCACAAGTAAGCCTGCACTCTGACATAAAGTGCTGTATTGGGATAATATGATACTATAAATTATGATGGTAATGATGGTACATTTAATTTGAGGTTGTTTGTTTTTTTTTCATGAAGCCCGTGAGGAGAAGCTAATATGGGACAAATGTGATTTCTTTAGATAGCCCCTGTTAATACTGGTGTTTTGGATCCACTGATGGCTTTTCAGGGACCTCTTAATAGTTCGGATAGTAAGGAACTATAATAGGACAGTTGGCCAGTGTTCCTAATTTTAACAATATTTAACAGCTGAATTATTGTTACTGGTTGTTCTGGTTTCCAGCGTATGGATATATCAATATAGCACAAGCATAATCATGTCTGATGTCGTGTAACTCTGCATGTACTTTTTTGAGTCTGTTAAATCAGATGTTTACCTTTAGTACAGCTGGGTACAGGAATAGCACAAATAGCCTATGAGTGTGCATAAAATACAGCGTACACACGGCATATTTTGTGTGTCGTCTGGGCTTCCATTTGGAAAATGTTTTCATAATATTCAAAAGACAGCCTCTCTGCCACAGCCACCGAAGATTCATCTAACACTTGGAGGATTTGTTGTCCTTTTTTAGCTAGAAAGCATACTGACATGTTGATGCAGCACTGAGGTGTACTTTTTACTTCACAGGACACCACTATTCACTAAAAGCAAAACCACAACTTCTCTCCACCTTTGAGTCTAGAAAATGTCACAATCATCCTGTTTCTCTCCGCCATCTCCGTAGTCATCACTTTTCTGCAGCTGGAGGAGATAAATATAAACAATGATAAATGGCCAGTCTCTTCTTTTTGATAAACAGGAGTGTCTTGGGGAGGGTTTTCACTTTTTTTTAAAAAATTGTTTATCCATCAAACCTTCCCCTAACTTCGGCAATGGCTCTATATTGATAGGTGGTACAATTTTCTTTAATTTAGGTGAAACAGGTGCAATATTATCGGGAACATGACGTTTATAAGTCTTACTCAGCAACACTTGGAAGTAAAGCGGTTATAAAAACCCGCCACAAAATTTTATCTTCTGAGACAAAAATACGCTTCGCTGTCAGTGAGCTGAGCGCAGAAAAAAGGCTTTAAAATGTCTTCATTCTTTTCCAAACGTCCCCCTTTCGTCAAATCTCTTCACAGGAGTGTGCAGGCGAGCCTCTTTTCTCCCTCTTCTGTGCCATCAAGCAGCAGATGGAAAAAGGCCCCATTGACTCCATCACAGGAGAGGCACGCTACTCGCTCAGTGAAGACAAGCTCATCAGACAACAGATTGACTACAAGACGCTGGTAAGGGGTTCACCTGCCCACGGGTCCAAGGGCTCACTGGGGACACTTAATATGCTTTCGGGGACAAGGCGAGAGTAAAAGGTTGGTTATGGGTGGTTGGTCATGAGATTTGCAATGGGACACAAAGTTGTCGTTGTTACGCTTGACATGAAGGGGGCACGGGAGGGGCGACCTCACTTCCTGTTGAGACCCGAGCTGTCAAGCAAAAGAGCAGGGCTTTGGGATGAGGAGGAAGGAAATAGACTATGTTTGTGTATGTGTCTGCACAAGCGCACAGACGATGAAGCTCGCTCCTCATGGAACCTCTGATTTACTGCCCAGATCTGTCTGTTATCCTGGCTCCACTGTGACCGTTGTTGTTTCTGGAGGGGAAACTTAGACATTGTTCGGTTTTCTCTTCTAGTGTCAGACCAGTTTGTACTCAGCATTCTGGGAGTACAGATTTGCATACATATTTCACATTGTCTTTTCCAACACCAATAGTTTTCTACCCACCCCAGTTCTTGCAGTAGAAAAATGTCTAGAAACTGCCGATAGTTAACCCTTTTAAAGGGAATTTTTCATTTTATGTACAACGTGGGCATACGTGTTTGGAATGATGCTTTTATAAAAGATGAGACGTTTATTCTCTCACCCCTTTAACGTGTATTTGTGCTCATCTTGTAATTCAGGTATTGCCACCAACACCCAAAGGCAGTACTGTAAGAGCTGATGAATATGATAATATTGTTATAATTAGCTACTTTAGTGCTCATCAGTTCAGGTAGCAAATTACTCTCGTCTCAAGCTCTGAGAAAAGAGCAGTTTCCATAGTGAATATTTTCTTTTCCTGCAGTTCTCTCACGGACCCCTTGGCAGGCACAGAATTATTGCATTTCCATTGAGTACCAATCATCATTATTAACATAAAACACACAAACCTATTTCCTGCAAAGTTGTCAACAACCTTACTTTTTTTTTACCTTGCTCTAAATCAACTTGTTTTTAGTATATATTCCGAAAGATCCATTTTGCATCTGTAAAATAAAACCTTATGATACCGTTTAACCCGCAAGTCCTTATTAGACTCACCACAGTGATGGTTTTGTGCGTGTTTCAGGTGGTAAACTGCATACATCCAGAAAATGAGAAGAGTCCAGAGATCCAGGTTAAGGTGCTAAACTGTGACACCATAAGCCAAGTGAAGGAGAAGATACTGGATGCCATCTACAAGAACGTCCCGCATTCACACCGCCTGAAAGCGTCTGATATGGACCTGGGTATGAATCTTTGCCTTGTTTATGTGAACAGTGTGGGAAAAAAATAGAATAATGAAATAGAAATCTGAAATAATTCTATGATTGGGAGCTCCTTCACATTCCTGTAGATACTGTTCAGCTTATCAAAACAGTTCTTAAGATTCAGTGTTTCAGATCAGACAGCCTTTATTGTGGACTCAATGGTCCAGAAGAAAATACAAACAAGAATAAAACACAAAAAGACAAAAAAAATATGAAATATAGAAATGATCTATTCGTGTGCCTGGAGGAAGCTGGCTGAGCTGAGACAGACATCGATTTTTTTATTTTATTTTATTTTTTATCTTCTCCACTCTACCCAGGCCTTCTTAAAAAGTAAAGTCCTCTTAGATATAGAGAAGTTGTTTTGTGTTTTGTTTTTTTTTACCTCGGGAGACTTGACTTCCTGGCTGTGATGGCTCAGATGTCTTGAGATTGGTCTCTCTCCTCCCAAAACTTCCCATCGATCGACTCAGATGTCAACTAGCGTCTGAGTCAGATGATTGATCAGCTAATCAATTGCGACGCTCAGCGAGCCATTCCTTTCCTTTTTATTTCTTCCCTTCGTTCTCTGTGTGTTTCTTTCCTTCCTTCCTAAAGCAAGTAATTACTTTAATGGGCCACTGTTAGGGGAAAGAGGTGCAATTATGTACCTTCTTGGCAAGACATCCTACTGTAGTGCTCAGGGGTTCTTGTACACCTTTATTGGTGTAGGGTACACATGCACACCCCTACTACATGTGAGCATAATATTGTTATCCGTTATTGTTGTCCTGCCAAATACCTACAGGCTGTCTTTTCACTGTGGACTGTTGCTTTTTATGGTTTAATTTTGCCAGATGGATTTTTTCAAACCCCTGTTGTTTTTTGGTAATAGCATATTTATAACCAACCTCAGCTCTCAGATGGGCTAGGAATATACCACAGGGAATCTGTCTGAGACAGCTAAGTAAAAAGATTAGTTTAGCCTTTTGACAAAACTCCTGGATGAAATTGTTTTATGGCCCCATTTGGGCAGGACGTGTTGTTCTATTATTGTTTTATTACAAGAGGGAATTGGCAATTGGAGTTCTCTGGTCACTCGCTCAGTGCGAGTGTGTGGGTGTGTGTGTGTGTGATTGCAAGCATAAGGGAGAGAATGAATAAATGTAAGCAGAAGAGAACGCGTGTATAGAGCAATTTGGTTATTTTTTCAGTGCTGTCTAAACATTTTGCACCCCACTTGTGTGGTGTTCTTTTTTTCTGAGTGAAGTTCAGGCGACAATCTAGTAGTTCACACTATTTTATTATCAAAAGGTTAAAGATTTGAGTTGCACAGCTGTGGACTTCTCTATATCAGGCAGTCTGCACACAGAAAAGTGGAAAAATATTTATAATTCAAAGCATATATCAGACACGCATATATCTGTGATTGGCTATCGCTGGGAAGAGGCCGTGGTTTAGCGCTCCCTGATTCGTTCTCCTCGTGGTCCTTCCTCTTGGCATTGGTCTTCGTCCTCAATCTGGGGTCTTGTCCTGTGTGAGAAAATACCTACCTACTCTACACTTGTGTCAGTTCTAACCGGTACCTCAAAGTTTGTATCTAGTTACGCTATCAACAGTATAGAAACACTATGTTATACCCCCACACATGGTCAAGGCAGCGTCTCCCTAACTGAAACTGTGTTGTGTAAGCATGTAGCAATTTTACCTTCAATACTAAACACTCCTACATCTTGGTTAAGCATTCACACCGTGTGGTTAGTGCTTGTATCCGTCTAATGAGGAGTGTAACAACTCTGTTATGAGTAGACATTTCAAATAATGTTAGAAAGAAACTTTATTAAAATGTATTTCTAACACTTGCTGCACAGATTAAAAGAAGTTTCTCTCTTAATCACAAGTCCATTAGTAGACTTAAAACAGGTTTGACATATCCGTTCACGTCTGTGATTTGTTTTTTTCCTGGTATTGCACAATTAACACTGATGATAACTCTTCAGTGGAAACACATCTTCTATTTCACTTTATTTTCTAACTACATGTACAGGTAACACCAGTGGCTTTTGTAACTTCTGACACACAGTTGTTGATAAGGATAATAGGATTTTTGCAGGCCTGTCTTGAGATAAACTTGCCAGAAGCGTTGTTATCCTGGGGTATTGTTTTTAATTCCACTGCCCTCTGCTGCAGTCCTCTGTAGAGTACAAATGAAGATAGGACCTAGGAACAAAGAAGTAAGCCCTGTGTGTGTTGGTGTCTTTGTGCAAATGCTGGCAGTAGCAAACCTGTGTCTTGCCTCTTTGTCAAGTACCACAGTCACCTTCAGCCTTTCACTTTACCTTCAGCTGTTATTCATTCCCCTGAAGACTAAGTGTACACACACACACACACATCCTGATTAGATACCACTGGATTTGGGAATACGTGTGATCTCAGTTTGTTGCAGTTTTCACACCAGGTTTATGCTTTTATTTGTTCCTTCCTCTCGTTCTTTTTGTTCCCCGTTCGTCTGTTGAGCCCTGCCTGGAGACAGGCGCTTATTTGCATCTTTATGGGAAGATGAACTGTATAGACAAACAACAGGAGAATCTGTATTTCCAGCAGATTTTTCAGTTGCTAACACAATTCTGGTCAATCCTCCAAAGACAGGCCTCACCAAGCATCGCGGTGATTGCCGCTTTGTTTCTCTGTTTGTGATCAGAATAGGAGATGACAGTGGCCGACAGAAGTGGGAAGCTCAGCAAGTAGTGCAGGCACAATAACATATTCATAAAGCCCATGATGTCTGCAAAAAGAATAGAGAAATCATCTGCCTGTTTGTTTTCAAGATGGCTTTCCTTTTTCACTCATAATGTTGCTGGGGTATCGTGAGATGTTTCTATCAAAGCTTTTGTTTTGCTTTGTAGTGAGGTTGCGCAGATTTACAAGGCCTGTTGTATATGTAATGCAGATGTAATTTGGATGTAAGGTCATGTAAAAGCCTTCCTAGTCATTGAAAAACGCGGACTGGAAGTTGCTTGTTTTGAAAAGCATGGAAATTAGATGGTCAGCAGACTCTGGGTATTGAAGTTGCACAATTTTTTGGCAATTTTGTTGTCTCGCTGAATTGTGTTGTGGTCCGCCTCGGTGGAGATTCTGAACAACATTAAGAGCAGCTTGGCAGCGGGATGAAGATGAAAGTTTGATGAAGGAAGCACAGGAACCAATAGTACCTTCAGAGGCTGAAACGTGAAGGCTAGTTCTGTGGGTAGAAATAGAAGTGCACAAACCCTATATTCACAGCCATCGAGTACACCAGCAAAACAAATGGAGAAAAGAGCAAAGAGGAGGAGGGTGATTAATTTAACTCGCATTTTGTAGTCGTCTAGCACAGAAGCATTTTCTGTTTTAGTTCTACCTATTTGCTAACCTTTTACCCCCACCCAAAGACCTTTTTATGTCCTTTTGACTTTATTCAGTCTTATTAGACAATGTTAATTGATTGTTCTGTGGAAAGCAAAGAAAAAAGAGATCAAGGTGATGATAAAATAATGTTTGACACTCTTATTAGAAAAAAGTTGTGCTTTTTTTTTTACCTCTGGTGTGTGCTTGTTCTTCATCTAAGAATTGCAAACTTAAGCCAGAGTTAGAAACTAACTTTTTAGCCCATAGGGAGACTCTGATTGCTACACAGAGAAACAGCCAGTGTAGAATCCGAATATATCTGACTAACAGAATTAGGCACAAGCTATAAAAAGAAGCCAAGAAAACTAGAGCCATCAGAACTTTTCAACCTTATAACACAAAACTATTTTTTTTCCTTACAAATAATAATATTTGACTAAAAATATGTTTATTAAATGAAAGAATGGTTGTTTCCTAAATTATATGGTGAGATTTTTAAAGAGTAAATATAATCAGTTGAACGGGCTGTGTGTGGGATGGATTATGTATGTTTCGTTTGACTGGATCCCTGAATTTGATTAAGGTATCACTATTTTGGGGGAGGCCTGAAAGCATAACACTCAGACTTTTCTGTTTGGCATCGTCTGTTTTCCCTCTGTGGACTCCTCAAGGACAGTCGGTCTGGCTGTTGTGTAATTTGGGATATAGTGCTCTTATGTGGGGAGACGAGTAGAAGTAGAAAGGGGTATAAAGATAAACTCCAGAGAGCGAGAGAATAAACTGAGAACGGGATGACTATACATGCTGCAAGGTGAGGTCTTCTAACTTCTCAGAGATATCAAGTATCTGTGTAATCATTACATCTCTATTTTATGTTTTGCATTTGTGTCTCCTAAAGGATTATTTCGGCACCTGGTCTGATGGATTTCTATAAGAAGATTATTTGAAATATATATATTTTTAAATTCCATCTCAATTGCAGAGTGGCGTCAGGGTCGAGGACAGCGCATGATCCTGCAGGATGAGGACATCACCACAAAGATCGAAGGTGACTGGAAGAGACTGAACATGCTGTCCCATTATCAGGTACGCTTTTAGCGGTATACAGAAAAATGCAGCTGGATCCTGTATTAAACTCATTATTGTGTTCCAGTGATTTAATAGTTACGAACGTTTGCTTTGTGTTTGTCGATGGTGTGGACGCCCATGTACACGTGAAAATCAAAGTTTTACACCACATTGCACAGAGAATGGTGTCAGCTGAAACTTTGAACCTTATAATTTCGGGCTTGCAGTTAATACAGTACAGAAATTCACATTACAAGGTGTAATTAAAGTTCCACGACTACACCCATTAAAAAAAGAAATGCTGTAATTAAATAAAAAATGGCAGATCTTTGTTTATAGATAGCCTCTTGGGGCAGCAAAGCACTGCTTTTAATGTAGTTGCTGTTTTTAGATCGCCTTCTTACCCACATGTGCTTGTGGGTTTGTTCTACGTGCTGCGTCTCCACAGCGTGTAAAGACAGCAGTTCTTAACTTAAATACCATTTTGAGCAAGAGCACAAAATTACAAGGAGCATAATGTGATGAGTATGCTGGTTCTGATGCTGTAGCACCTAAAGACGTCAGTCCTTTCTCTCAAACACTTCCTCCTCATGGACAAACCCATGCTGCACATGTGAATGCCAAACAATATCAAGCATGCTCCTGTATCCTATCCTGAGCTATCCTTTTTTTGAGGTCAAAATTAAAATCGGGTAGTTTTATTATTTATTTATTTCATATTTTTATGGGCTAAGTCACAAAGTTTTGAAATTGCAAAAACTTTAAAGAAAGTTAGAAAAGTTTTTGTTGCATTTCAGCAGCAAACCTCAAATGTATCACTTCACATTTTTTTAGAAGAAAATTTGATAGTGAGCACAAGCACCTGGCATTTAGTATTGCATACAATCTGTCTCCCTTTCTTTACTACACATCATCTCACTATCTGTGGCTGCTTTTGCAACTCATCTTCTCCTTTTCCTTAAGCTGACTAGATAATTCAGAGTTCACTTATTGCAGTTATCTATCAAGTACTTGACAGATAAGGACATCCCCTTATACACCACATGTTATCTGCCTGGCTCACAAGGTGAGGCAAGGAACTTGCCAACAGCACAGTGACACTTAGGAGTAATCCCCTGTGTGGAGTGGGCTTCAGGTGTGCTGCCTCCGGGGATCATCTTGTTTTTGACTTTGATTAATGTTGGCGTGGACACACATCACTGGTCAGAGACCGTCAAACGAAGACAAATGCACAAAATACAAAGATGTGTCACTCATTAAATACATCGGTGCATTTACACAGAGACTTTGACACGAATCGGCAGGTGTTTTGTGCCACATGACTCATAACTGCACATCCAGTCACATGGAAGGAGTTTGGATGGGGAAACAGGCCTGTATTGTCAATAAGGTGTTAATAATTCAAGCAGTTGAGCAAGTAGCGACTGTGCCCTCCAAGTGCAGTTTACGTGGTGCCTAAATTAAATGTCAGCAGCAGCGAGTGTCAACAGGCTGTGAGTATGAAGCGTGGGTGGAATGGATTAGGGAGCTGATTCAAATCGGAGATAAGATAATGAAGACAGAAGTTAATTCATTTTTTCAGGCTGGGGAATAAGGGCACCTTATCCTTGACAGACCGAGAGAGGGAGAAAAAAAAACATGGCATCGTCTGTGAAATTGTCAGGAGGCTAAACAGAGCTAGAAAGGGAGGGGACATCACAAACACATTCAAGCTTCAGTCAAGGGCATCTGCAGTCCCATATTTAGCATTTCTAATCTTCTGTTACTGACTTCATTTCTTTGAAATGCTCTGATTTGAAATCCGTAGATCGTTGTGAGTGAGATCAAATCCATTGATGCCCTCTATTGATTGATGCCATCTTAAAGAACCCAGATGTGCAGCTATATTTTGCCATTTCCTTCAGACATTTTCCATCAGTATTGTTTGTCCAATCTGAAGCTAATATGGCCAACCAGACACACTGAATAGAATCATGTGCTGTTCTTTATTACACTAATCAGCTTTGATCTGCCACTAGCCAAACTCCCCCCCGCACTTGGTTGTACTGTCACAGTTTGCATCGCAAACTAAGTGGAAACTTCTCATTCGGGAAAACGTCACATGGTAGCTACAAGCAAAAGAAAAGAAGAAATGGCATTTTCCATATCTGATCTTTCAGGCCCATAATGAGACATTTCTCTCCGCCTCCTCTCTTTCAGGAAAGTGTGCTCTGTTTTCTGCCTTTATTCTCCAAATGTTATTTCCCCAAATGCCACTCCTTCTTTTTCACATTCTATTATGTTCCACTGCGCTCTGCTTATTTCATATGGGTTCGACATATAAGAGCAGTGATCAGGGAGGAGATCTGCCCTGTGGGCCTCATACAGACAATGATATAAACATATTATGCATAAGGAGCAGATTGAGTGAAAGGGTGAAATAACAATACAATCTTAATAACGCCCCGGACCTCACACACATACACATGGGCTGAAGTCCCCACCCCCTCGGTTGCATCCA